>NC_074678.1:45177402-45477402 GCF_029448725.1 Salvelinus fontinalis | reverse complement strand
TTTGAATTCTAAATAAATCAACGACAGTGTCATCAGCAAAGCACAATCATACCACCTCCATGCTTCATGGTGGGAACCACATATGCGGAGATCATCCGTTCACCTACTCTGTGTCTCACAAAGACATGGCGGTTGGAACCAAAAATCCCACATTTCAACTTATCAGACCAAAGGACAAATGTCCACCAGTCTAATGTCCATTGCTCGTGTTTCTTGGCCCAAGCAAATCTCTTATTATTATCAGTGTCCTTTAGTAGTGGTTTCTTTGCCGCAATTCGACCATGAAGGCCTGATTCAAGCAATCTCCTCTGAACAGTTGATGTGGAGATGTGTCTGTTACTTGAACTCTGAAGCATTTATTTGGGCTGCCATCTGAGGTGCAGTTAACTCTAATGAACTTATCCTCTGCAGCAGTAGTAACTCTGGGTCTTCCTTTCCTGTGGCAATCCTCATGAGAGCCAGTTTCATCATAGCGCTTGATGGTTTTTGCGACTGCGCTTGAAGAAACTTTCAAAGTTCTTGACATTTTCCACATTGACTGACCTTCATGTCTTAAAGTAATGATGGACTGTCGTTTCTCTGCTTATTTGAGTTGTTCTTGCCATAATATGGACTTGGTATTTTACCAAATAGGGCTATCTTCTGTATACCACCCCTACCTTGTCACAAGAATTCCACAAATTAACTTTTAACAAAGCACACCTGCTATAATTGAAATGCATTCCAGGTGACTACCTCATGAAGCTGATTGAGAGAATGCCAAGAGTGTGCAAAGCTGTCATCAAGGCAAAGGGTGGCTACTTTGAAGAATCACAAATATAAAATATATTTAGATTTGTTTAACACTTCTTTTTGGTTACTACATGATTCCATATGTGTTATTTCATAGTGTTAATGTCCTAACTATTATTCTACAATGTAGAAAGTAGTAAAAATAAAGAAAAACCCTTGAATGAAAAGGTGTTAACTTTTGACTGGTACTGTGTGTGTGTAACATTAGATTGTTAAACTAAACTTGCTCTGCAGCTAGTCAACTGTTGAAAGCTACGAAGTCATGCTAGCTATATCTTTAGATGCTGAAACGGTATAGAAGTATCCATTAACAAAGCCTAGTCCTGAAACGCGACCCCATCTAATGCTGATCATGACATGGATCTATTTCTCGTTTATCCTCGCAGCTCTTGGCACATCGGCACAAGCGTTGCTGCTCCAGGGTCCAAACTGGCCGACCAGACTACACCCGTCATCCCCACACTGTCTTCATCCCTCAGCTGTGCAGCTCTAGGTTTTTCCACACCAGTTATGGTAAGTAGGCTTCGGAATCGGCGCACAGGGATGTGGAATAAGGAAGATGCTACTGCTGACAGTGTACACTCCGTACAGACAGTAAACTAAACAATATTAAATGCACGAAAGGCTATGTGGAAGTTATAGGTTAAAGAATGGATGTTTCATTTTTAATGATATTTGCTTTCTTTAGTCACATCAGGACCAATTCTGCCATTCAATCTCTCAGATATTGGCGAGGGCATCATGGAGGTGACGGTGAAGGAATGGTATGTTTTCAAAATATAGTACAGCAACATGCAAAGCTGTATATGAATTACGTTTTGTTAAAAGAGTTGCCACTAGAGGCCACACAAGTTCAATGATTACTAAGCATAGCTACTCCAAGAGAAAGATGTTAAGGTTGTCTTTCTGTTCCCATAGGTATGTGAAGGAAGGAGACAAAGTCTCCCAGTTTGACAGCATCTGTGAGGTACAGAGTGACAAGGCGTCTGTCACCATCACAAGTCGTTATGACGGTGTCATTAAAAAGCTCTACTATGAGGTTGATGCCATAGCCTTAGTGGGCACACCCCTGGTGGATATCGAGACAGAGCCCGGTCCGGGTAGGTATGCCGCCAAAGCACCAACAATGGCGTAATGGGAATCTCCCAACTTTTTATGTATCAAATGTTTAGAACAATAGAACTGAAACTTGAAGCCAGTTCGTATTACCTGGGTCACGTTTATAATAATAAATAAAAACATTTTGGGACAGACCAAAATATCTAAGTTCAAAAACAACGTTGGCTTCTGTTGGAAGGTGGGGATAGTGACTTTGGTCGATCTTTCAGAGGTGGCCCATGAGGAGGATGTTGTGGAGACCCCGGCGATGTCAAACGATGAGCACACACACCAGGAAATCAAGGGACACAAGACCCAGGCCACCCCTGCAGTCCGTCGTTTAGCCATGGAGAACAATGTGAGTTGTTATTAAAAGACAGACACATACACATGCAAGCATGCATTCACTGCAAGATGGCACTACTGCACAAGATTTAGCACCACCCCTTTTAAACCTGGAATGGCCAACTACAGGGTGTCCAGGCTTTTGTGATGATTCAGTCTATTTACCTCTTTGCTGCCTACTTTCCATTCCTCCTTAGATCAAGCTGAGTGAAGTGGTCGGTACCGGGAGAGACGGACGGATCCTCAAAGAGGACATCCTCAACTTCCTGGCCAAACAGACAGGGGCCATCTTACCCCTGACCCCATTCCATGAGATCCAGCCACCCCCTCCCGCAGCATCCGCCCCATCCTCGGCCTCCATGCCCAAGATGAAGCCCCCACCAAGTGTACCGCTCCCTGTCATCTCCAGGCCCGTCTTCACGGGCAAGGACAGCACTGAGCCCCTGAAAGGTAGTGAGCTTTACAGAGATGGTTAATGGTTCCAATAAATGTTTTCTTTCTGGGCTACATTTCTGATTCAGAGAATAACCCATAGTATTGGCTAGACAGGTTAAATATAGTCTATTATAATTAGAGTAGCAGTGATGTTTTGAACGTGTTTCAAAAAGCTAGTCACTGTATTTAAATTCTCAATCTAGGTTCAGTCCAGGGTCCAAACAGCTTCCTTCTGGCTTTGTTTGCAACAGTCTAAAGTGACCTGACCGGACAGGTGTTAACTTAGCAATATAGTACTGGCTTCATCAAAACAAATCCCTTTCTTCCCAATGTGTTCTTCTGAACGACCAGGTTTCCACAAAGCAATGGTGAAGACCATGACTGCAGCTCTGAAGATCCCCCATTTTGGTTATAAAGATGAAGTGGATTTGACGAGGCTGGTGCAGCTGCGCAAGCAGCTGAAGGGCCTGTCAGAGGGTCGCGGGGTCAAGCTCAGCTACATGCCCTTCTTCATCAAGGTGACCTTTGACTCCTGACGATGTAATATGAAGTTGTGAGGTGACATGTCTAGTGTCAAAGTGACGCTATTGCCAAAATGCATGGGGTAACACCTAATAAGATGTATTCGTTATGACGTTTAAATGTCAGTGTTATAAGCTCATGCCAGATCATGTACTCTTGTTATGACAGAGGTAGCAGCTTGTGTTGAGTGACTGAAGTGTTATAATGCCCTGCACAGAAACTTCATTATTACAGGGGTGTCATGAAAGAATCATTGCACAATCATAATACCTGAAGTACTATGCCAGAGGATTTGGGTAAATAGCCTGCTTGCTGCAGTTTGGATCACACCATAGTCCCTGTGCCCAAGAAAGCGAAGGTAACTGACTTAACGCCCCTTAGCACTCACGCCGGTAGCCAGGAAGTGCTTTGAAAGGCTGGTCATGGCTTACATCAGCGCCATCATCCCGGAAACCCTAGACCCACTCCAGTTTGCATACCGCCTCAACAGATCCACAGATGACGCAATCTCAATCGCACTCCACACTGCCCTTCCCCACCTGGACAAAAGTAACCTTATGTGAGAATGCTGTTCGTTGACTACAGCTCAGCGTTCAACACCATAGTACCCTCAAGGCTCATCACTAAGCTAAGGATCCTGGGACTAAACACCTCCCTCTGCAACTGGATCCTGGACTTCCTGATGGGCCGTCCCCAGGTGGTAAGGGTAGGCAACAACACATCTGCTACGCTGATCCTCAACACGTTGGCCCTTCGTGTACTCCCTGTTCAACCACGACTGCGTGGCCAAGCACGGCTCCAACGCCAACATTACATTTGCTGTCGTCACAACAGTGGTAGGCCTGATCACCAACAACGATGAGACCGCCTATAGGGAGGTGGTCAGAGACTGCCAGGACAACAACTCCTTCAACGTGCTCAAGACAAAGGAGCTGATCATGGACTACAGGAAAAGGAGGGCCGAGCATGCACCCATTCACATCGATGGGGTTGTAGTGGAGCAGGTTGAGAGTTTCAAGTTCTTTGATGTCCCCATCACCAACAAACTATCATGGTCCGGGCACAACAACGCCTTTTCCCCCTCAGGAGACTGAAAAGATTTGGCATGGGTCCCCAGATCCTCAAAGTTCTACAGCTGCACCATCGAGAGCACCATCGAGAGCGAAAAATTGTCTAAGACTCTAGTCACCCAAGTCATAGACTGTTCTCGGCAAGCAGTAACGGAGTTCCAAATCTAGGTCCAAAAGGCTCCTTAACAGCTTCTACCCCAAGCCGTAAGACTGCTGAACAATTAATCAAATGGCTACCCTTACACGGTAAGGCCTTGATTATTTGCGTTGACACCCCCCTTCGTTTTTACACTGCTGCTACTCGCTGTTTATCAATGCATAGTGACTTTACCCCTACCTACATGTACAAATTATCTCGATTAACCTGTTCCCCCGCACACTGACTACGTACCGGTACCCCCTGTATATAGCCTCGTTATTGGTATTTTGTGTTATTATTATTTTTTACTTTAGTTTATTTAATAAATATTGTCTTCACTCTAACTGCATTGTTGGTTAAGTAAGTAAACATTACACGGTAAATATCTGTTGTATTCAGCGCATGTGACAAATAAAATGTTATTTGAAGATAATCATAATCTTCTCTGTTTGAGCAGGCTGCTTCACTGGGCCTTCTCCATTTCCCTATCCTCAACGCCTCGGTGGACGAGGCTGTTCAGAACATCACCTACAAGGTAAGGCTGCAGGAAGGGGGGATGGTTTTGGGGAGACATTGCTTCCCTTTCAGTCAGTCAACTTTGGTACAACATACTATGGGGAGTCGCACATTTTAAATGAATATTGAACGAAACACAGCTGTTTTCCGGACTCTAATTTAATTTAGCCTAGGCATGAACATTTTAATTAGGAGTAATAAATAACAAAACATGGCTGTCTACGAACACCAGGGCCAGCCGGTCATGGCTAGAAGGGATCCAGCATTTGTCAAATTGAATGTCAGATTTGACTTTTTGTAAGCAGTTTAGGAGAATTAGGTTAAGCTTAGGAAAAGGGTTTGTGTTAGCTAAAATTGAACTTAATTTGATAAAAGCTGGATTCATTCTAGGCATGACCGGGCAGGCCCGCCCCACTCACCATTCCCTCTGCGATTCAGCACCACAGCAGTGGAAAGAGGACATTAGGTGGTCACAAAATGAATAAATTATAAAACTGCTGTTGGACAATCAAACTCGATATGTAAGTAAACAAAATTCGTTAAGGCTGGTTCATTGAGTTAAGGCTTATTTTTTACAATGCTCCTGTGAAACGAGGCACGTGCATTTTATGAAAGCACTTGTTTCCAAAACTCAAATGATATCCCTTTTTACAGTTCTTCTGGATTATGTTTATTGTAATTTGAACTATGAGGTCGTGAATTGTATCGTGTGATATATGTGGCTTATTGACACCAACTCTGTTTCCCACTATAGACAGTTGGCTGCCGAGTGATTGCAACATTGTGTAACTCTGATGTGAATAGTTGGGGAAAAAACATTGTTGCCAAGTGCTACTGAGTAAGCTCAACTGAAATGCACCAGATACACATCATTACTCTACTCTAGTCTGTCAATCCATTCCAAATCTTTATACTATCCAAGACACGGGTGGCATATGTTGATCTTGCCTAGGGCGGAAGCAGAGCTGCTTAGACCGGGTATGACGAACACAATTTGCCCTATAATTTACTTGTGTTTGCGGCGGACCTTGGCCTGCTCAAAGTGAGCCGCTGCGGTTGGGAGGTTAAAACTACAACTCCGCAGCTTGCGATGTGCATCAGCCTTGTTACTTTGTCCTCAAGAAGGTGTGCCCTTGAGGCCGTATTTAATCTGTTTTGGATAAGGAATTCCCTCTCGGTATGCTCCTCTGAGAAAGCAGCCCCCGAGCAGCTAGTTTGGGTTAGGAGGGCTTTAGCACGGATCTGGGCGACTAGTGTGCCGCTCCACAAAAGCATTACTGGTACGACTGTACCCTACGTTTTGTTACAGCAAACTGGGTACTACGTCAGCCATTTCAGGAGCGTTCTGTGTCCAAAAGGGGGCTGGGCGTCATGCGATCTCACAGAAGCATAACGTGTATTGGTAGCTTTACATGTTTAATGCCCCTCTGGTACCCCTTGAACTAGAGGTCGACCGATTAATCGGAATGGCCGATTTAATTAGGGCCGATTTTCAAGTTTTCATATTTTTGCTCGCCGATTTTTTTAAATGTAATTTTTTTTTTATGCCTTTATTTAACTAGGCAAGTCAGTTAAGAACACATTCTTATTTTCAAGGACGACCTAGGAACGGTGGGTTAACTGCCTCGTTCAGGGGCAGAACGACAGATTTTCACCTTGTCAGCTCGGGGGATCCAATCTTGCAACCTCACAGTTAACTAGTCCAACGCAATAACGACCTGCCTCTCTCTCGTTGCACTCCACAAGGAGTGGACAAAACTTATTTCTTCAGCTTGCTTGATTTTGCGCCGTATATTGCGTTGTTTGGTTATTTATTTTATTGTCATTTTTTTTGTGCCTGTTACGCGAATGCAGTAAGCCAAGGTAAGTTGCTAGCTAGCATTAAACTTATCTTGTAAAACACAATCAATCATAATCACTAGTTAACTACACATGGTTGATGATATTATCTAGCGTGTCCTGCGTTGCATATAATCTGACTGAGCATACAAGTATCTAAGTATCTGACTGAGCGGTGGTAGGCAGAAGCAGGCGCGTAAACATTCATTCAAACAGCACTTTCGTGGGTTTTGCCAGCAGCTCTTCGTTGTGCGTCAAGCATTGTGCTGTTTATGACTTCAAGCCTATCAACTCCCGAGATGAGGCTGGTGTAACCGAAGTGAAATGGCTAGCTAGTTAGCGCGTGCTAATAGCATTTCAAACGTCACTCGCTCTGAGCCTTCTAGTAGTTGTTCCCCTTGCTCTGCATGGGTAACGCTGCTTCGATGGTGGCTGTTGTCGTTGTGTTGCTGGTTCGAGCCCAGGGAGGAGCGAGGAGAGGGACGGAAGCTATACTGTTACACTGGCAATACTAAAGTGCCTATAAGAACATCTAATAGTCGAAGGTTAATGAAATACAAATGGTATATAGGGAAATAGTCCTATAACTCCTATAATAACTACAACCTAAAACTTCTTACCTGGGAATATTGAAGACTCATGTTAAAAGGAACCACCAGCTTTCATATGTTCTCATGTTCTGAGCAAGGAACTGAAATGTTAGCTTTCTTACATGGCACATATTGCACTTTGACTTTCTTCTCCAACACTTTGTTTTTGCATTATTTAAAGCAAATTGAACATGTTTCATTATTTACTTGAGGCTAAATTGATTTTATTGATGTATTATATTAAGTTAAAATAAGTGTTCATTCAGTATTGTTGTAATTGTCATTATTACAAATACATTTTAAAAAATCGACCAATTAATCGGTATCGGCTTTTTTGGTCCTCCAATAATCGGTATCGGCGTTGAAAAATCATAATCGGTCGACCTCTACCTTGAACGAGTGGTACCAGAGGGGCATCTGAATCTCCCCAGGGTGGGAGCAGAGTATATGAGTGAAGCTGAGCGGTCAAAAATCCCAGCGCTCCACGTCCTTTCCAACCGCTCTCTTAAACTGCCGCTCCAAATTCACTCCATTCATTAAAATCACCATTTAAACCAACCCCCATCTATTTTTGTGACTACCTGGACCTACCATTTGGTTTTGAAGTATTGAAACCAAACCCTATGATGATTCCACAAGGGGGCACCCCTCCCATAGGTTGTGCATTACTGAGATTCATTGCTGCTTTCTGTCTGTAGTTCACTAGTCCCTAATGAGGTGTCTAGTGATACAGGTTATGGGCCCGTAGGCGATTGGTGGTTGGAAGCAGAGTCGAGGGAACAAGCAGGGTTGGACTCAACCATGTTATTATCCAACACACGGTCTCTGGTTCAAATGAACCTCAAAATGAGCTGTCTTTCCCCAGCTCAACACTTTTCATTCATAGGAATTAGATTACGGATTCTCAAGCCCGCTTGGGATTTGGTTTTGGATGCTCTGTGAGAGGCCTTCTTATGAATCACTGAGTCTGGATCTGAAGATCCTCTCCTGTGACATCTCCTTTCTTGTGGGGATGTTGGGGACCTCCAAGTTATCCATACACCCTTCCGGTACTTAGTTTGTCCAAGGCGATTCTGAGGTGACGTCGCGTCCAAATGCAGTCTTCGCCCCGAAAGTAATGGCTATGTCCTACATGTCCTTATTTTTTGTAGCTATTTTCTATTGTTCGCCTCCATTTGTTTCTGATGAGCAACATAGTTTACATGCCCTGTGTCCGGTGCCAGCTTTACGCACGTACATTGAACAGACCCGGGATATCGGACCAACTTTTTGTCTGTTTTGCTAATCCATCTTGTGGCAGGGCGCTCTCTAAGCAGCCTCCACAATCAATCTTCCTGGCATGTAGCAGCAAGCTTAAGAGGGCGCCTCGCCTCAAGCTCCGATAAAACATTGCAGATTTCTACTTTGTTTGTTTTCTAATGTTTTTTCCCCTCATTTTATTATTTTTGTTTTTATTTCACGTGGTCCCCCCACCGCCTCAAGTCTATACTCTGCCTCCACCCTAATATACACTGCTACAGTTATGTGTATATAGTTCTATCGTTTTCTTTATTAGCATTGTCATTTTATTTCACTTAGACCTGCATGTCGGAGCTTATGACTTTCACTGTACTCTGCAATCACACCTGCTACCCTGTACATGTGACTGTTAGCCCTTCAGAGATTCAGTGTGTTTATCTAGCGGTGTATGCGCTAACTCCACCAGGGGTCTGGCAACATCTTGGGTGTTATTTAAAGGGTTGACTGTAGGAGATATTGGGCTACGCCAAACACTTGTGAGGTTTCATCGCTTGGCTGTCACAGCCCCCAGTGTGGTTACAGCTGGGTCGTCCCATGTCATTTCAACAAGCCATGACACCCACAACCTGATTTGTTCTGAAATTGTTCCTGTAGTTAGAAGCGGATAAGATTAGAATTACCGCAACATTATTTTGTTGAAATATAATTTAAATCTGTGAAATGTAAGCTAATTGATTGCACCCAAGTTGGACATTTTTTAATAGGTTTCATAATATTCAATAAATTATAGTACCTAACATCCGATTTGGACCAAACTTTATTATTTATTTTTACAATGAGTAGGACATGAGGGATCCAAAGAAATGGTAAAAAGCCATCCACAGACCACCCCAACAACAAGTTTACAGTATCAGTTCTATGTTAAACAAGTAGTCAAGAGCTGCGGCTCTGAGTATTGTTTCTTCATCCTATCTAATGTATTCTCAGTGAATTTGGTTGTTCCCCCCCTGTTCAGAGAAATTACTAATTTAAAGTTTAGGTTTATGTCCCATCCTACATCTTGAATTTCATAACCATGCCCAAATGAATAAAGAGATACTCAGGTTTGTTGTCTTTGTGTAAGTTAGAGGTTGACACGGGAACATATTAGGCGCCTTAGTTCCAGTGAAGGGAAATCTTAACGCTACAGCATACAATGACATTCTAGACGATTCTGTGCTTCCAACTTTGTGGCAACATTTTTGGGAAGGCCCTTCCCTGTTTCAGAATGATAATACACTCATGCACAAAGCGAGGTCCATACAAAAATGGTTTGTCGTGATCGGTGTGGAAGACTTTGACTAGCCTGCACAGAGCCCTGACCTCAACCCAATCGAACACCTTTGGGATGAATTGGAACGCCAACTGCGAAGCCAGGCCTAATCGCCCAACATTAGTGCCCGACCTCACTAATGCTTTTGTGGCTGAATGGAAGCAAGTCCCCGCAGCAATGTTCCAACATCCTAGTGGAAAGTCTTCCCAGAAGAGTGGCTGTTATAGCAGCAAAGGGGGGACCAACTCTCTATATTAATGCCCATGGTTTTGGAATGAGATGATTGACGAACAGGTGTCCACATACATTTGGTCATGTAGTGTATATTCAAATAGATGGGATACTTGCTCACAGCGAGCAGAATGCTGGCCGTAGAACTAGAACGACTCATTAACATGAACACAGACATGACATTTCTCTCATCCTTCAAAGTGATTGAGAACCCGAGCTGGTTCTGAGATGTGCTGATTTGTCTCCTCCTCCACCACCAGGCATCCCACAATATTGGTCTGGCCATGGACACGAGCCAGGGCCTGCTGGTGCCCAATGTGAAGAATGTGCAATTGCTGAGTGTGTTTGAGATCGCAGTGGAGCTCAAACGCATGCAGACCCTGGGCGCCACGGGCCAGCTGGGCACGGCCGACCTCACAGGAGGCACCTTCACCCTCTCCAACATCGGCTCGGTGAGCTGGGGAGGGGAAACTAATGGCTGGGAGGATGAGCTTAAAGAGATACTGATAAGTCAAACAGATTTATATATTTTTTTAAACCTTGTGTGATTTGATAATGTTGACGCTTTCATAATTAAAAGCCGTGTTGGCATTTTTTAGTAGCCATCTAATGCTATTTTAGTAGCCATCTAATGCTAACTTGAATAGTAATTGACAGCTAGCGGCTGCATTATTTGGGACCTATGCTTGCTTAAGCCATTTGTTCAGTCTTTACATGTCATGTATTTGTGTTTTCCATTGAATCAGATTGGAGGCACTTATGCAAAGCCAGTCATTCTGCCTCCTGAGGTGGCGATTGGCGCTCTTGGAAAGATCCAGGTTTGTGAAAATGTTCATTACTTTAACATTATCAGTTATGTTGTCAATGCTGGCTATGATGAGTAGCGCAGGGGTACGGACCTCAGCTGATAATGGGAGCTGAGTGTTGGTGCTAGTTCTCAGCTCAGTGGGCATGTGGCCAGCTGACTGGGAGGTGTCAACACGATACAGACGCCTGACTGAGCCTCATGACATTGTCTGGACTTGTTACATTTATATTTATTTGATAGTTATGGATGTCTGGATTGCTTTATGAATAATCATCTCCTGACATGTTTATGCCCCTTCCAGGTCCTGCCAAGGTTTAACTCGAGGGACGAGGTGGTGAAAGCTCACGTCATGAATGTCAGCTGGTCGGCAGACCACCGGATCATCGACGGGGCCACCATGGCGCGGTTTTCCAACCTGTGGAGGGACTACTTGGAGAACCCGGCCTCTATGGTCCTGGATATGAAATGAGCCTGCAGTACCCTGGCCTGCGTCCTCTGGGCGCAAGCCCAGCAATGCAAAACCAGCCCCCATGATGATGTGAAGTTGGTCTACGTCCTCTGACTCTTTGGGTAGTCACTTTGACTGGGTGTTACTGGTCACCATACTGCTCCTGCCCCCTTGGCCTTCCAAACCTTTCTTCCTCCGAACATGGATGGTTGCACACGCCACGGCACCACAAGTTCCCTACTACTCGACGTTGTGAAACTAACCTCTAGTTGCTGGCTGTTTTTATCTTTGTGTGTGGCCTTAGTTTGATTGCTCTCTTCTGGTTGCCTTACTGACATAGGATGGGTATGAACAGTAGCGCTTTCTCCTGTAGAGCAGAATGTTGGAAAACAAACCTTTTTAGTAAACCTGTTGTATTTCTGAAATACTGTATAACCCTGTAAAAATGTCTTTGCACCTTTTTTTTGTTTTCTTACAGCCCCACACATTCCCTCATCAATGCTAGAAAGCTGTTTTCAAGAGAATGTGCGGTTTAGTGATTCCCTATGAAAAGCGTCATTGCACAACATGCGCTTGTTAGTGTTCATATCAGCTACAGTGCCTTCAGAAAGTATTCATACCCCTTTACTTATTCCACATTTTGTTGTGTTACAGCCTGAATTCAAAATTGATTAAATCGATGCAATACCCTACAATGACAAAGTGAAAACAGGTTTTGAAAATGAAATACAGATCTCATTTACGTAAGTATTCACACCATTGAGTCAATACTTTGTAGCAACCTTTTGGCAGGAATTTCAGCTGTTAATCTTTCTGGGTAAGTCTCTAAGAGCTTTCCACACCAGCATTGTGCAACATTTGCCCATTATACTTGTCAAAATTCTCCAAACTCAAATTGGTTGTTGATCGAAGCTAGACAACCATTTTCAGGTCTTGCCATAGATTTTCAAGTAGATTTAAGTCGAAACTAACTTGGCCACTGGAACATTTACTGTCTTCATGGTAAGCAACTCCAGTGTAGATTTTGGCCTTGTGTTTTAGGTTATTATCCTGTGTCTGGTGGAAAGCAGACTGAACCATGTTTTCCTCTAGGATTTTGCCTGTGCTGAGCGCCATACCATTTTCTTTTTATCCTGAAAAACTTCTCAGTCCTTAACAATTACAAGCGTAACATGATGCGGCCACCACTATGCTTGAAAATATGGAGAGTGGTACTCAGTAATGTGTTGCATTGGATTTGCCCCAAACATAACACTTTGTTTTCAGGACAAAAAGTGAATTACTTTGCCACATCTTTTGCAGTATTACTTTAGTGCCTTGTTGCAAACAGGAGGCATGTTTTGAAAATGATTTATTCGGTACAGGCTTCCTTTTCACTCTGTCAATTAGGTTATTATTGTGGAGTAACTACAATGTTGATCCATCTTCAGTTTTATCCTATCACAGCCATTAAACTCTAACTGGCCTCATGGTGAAATCTCTGAGTGGTTTCCTTCCTCTCCGGCAACTGCGTTAGGAAGGACACCTGTATCTTTGTAGTGACTGCGTGTATTGATACACTATCAAAAGTGTAATGAATAACCTCATGTTCAAAGGGATATTCAATGTCTGCCTTTTTGTTTTTACCCATCCACCAATGGGTGCCCTTTGTGAGGCATTGGAAAAACTCCCAGGTGTTTTGGTTGAAACGATTTTAAATTCACTGCTCGACTGAGGGACCTTACAATTATCTGTATGTGTGGGGTACAGAGGTGAGGTAGTCATTCAAAAATCATGTTAAATGTGATTTTTGCACACAATGAGTCCATGTACCTTATTATGTGACTTGTTCAGTACATTTTTACTCCTGAACTTATTTAGGCTTGCCATAAAAAAAGGGGGTTGAATGCTTATTGACTCAAGATATTTCAGCTTTTCAATTTCAATTTGTAAAAAAACTTTGACATTATGGGTGTGTACTGTGTGTAGGCCAGTGATAACAAATCAACATTTTTATCAATTTTAAATTCACCACAAAATCTGAAAAAAGTCAAGGGGTATGAGTACTTTCTGAAGGCACTGTATGATAATGTCAGCAGCTACTGGACAAAACACTCCAATCTTTCCCCAATTGTTAGTTTGATCAATTTGTGTTACGAAGTTGCTGCTTTTCTTGCTGTTTGATCGTTTTTTTTTAAAGGAAAATATAAAGTTATGGGTGGAAGTGAACACTTAAGCTGTGTTCGAATACCCATACTAACATAATGTATACTACCTACTCAATTTAAGTCACAAATAATGCGGTTAGTATGAGTATTCGAACACAACCTTAGTATAGGATTTTAGGAATGCGTACTGTGGTCTCTGTATTTTAGGGAGATTGTACTATTTGAAGGTGTGTGAGAAATGCCTGTCTGACTTAATCACCGTTTCTGATATTGTGTGGGTCCTGAAAACAAGTTTTAATAAATTTGAGGTGTAAAGATTTATTGGCTTTGCTGAGTGTTGTGGGTTATGTTCCCCAAGAATTCTGACACTCACTAGTTTGGCAAAATAAAGCCTTCAGTCTATAGGAGCTAAATAATTGTCGTCACCTGGAAGTATGGGAGAGATACAGGTTCGTGTTGGAAATTCCCAGTCATTTTTCCCATTGGAATTATTTTAATGGTGAAATATAAGGTCTGTATTATATAGCCCTACAGTTCATTTAAAATATGTAGTTAACTGAGTAACCATCTTTCCATTGACCATTGCTCAATGTTTTTGTCTCCAGGACTTGGAATGAATAGAGCTGGTCCTAAAATGCTTCTAATTTCCCATCCCAGTGAACAGAGGACATTGGAACCATTGGAACGTTTTCCACCCCTATTTCACACAATTCTTCCTACTGTCTTCGGAAGGTATGTGTTGTCAGGGGGACTGTAATCCATGTGGCAAGTTTAGCTTGTGACCACCACCACTATTTACAGTGTTCTACCCCTGACTAAAATGAAACCTCCGGAGTCACATTTCATCTAGGAGCACTACTGACAAGGTATGAGCTCTATTGCTACTCTGTTACAAGATTTTCAAAGCAAAGAAGCTATTCCATCAATACAATAACATACACTGAGGACATGAATAAGGTATTTAGCACATGGGTTTACTTCATGCAAATTAGTCCAATTTAGAAGGTACTATTTAATTTGGCTGCGACCGCCCGGCAACAGGATTTGACCATTTGTTACCTGACTACTACAGCTGTGCTCCCATCTGTTTTGAACTTATACATTGACTGTTGGTGCTTCCATGAACTGTACAGTCTATTTGGGGTGAGATGTATTTAATCCTTTTTGTCAATTATGTGAAAGTTATTTAGTACTTGCAGTTTGGCTTGATAAGGAATAATTGAGGTCCAAATTGAAAAAAGGCTAATCATGTTGTCAATCATCATTATGAGGACCAATGCGTTTCCTTCTGCGGTGAACAAATCTAAGCAGATATGTTCCTGCCTCTGTCCTTGTCAAGCTCTATCTGTCTAATTGAGGAAGCAGTGAACAGGCAGACGGACTCCAGTCCTGTTTTGAGTTAAGGCTGTTTTGGGAGCTGCATTTGATCAGGGTCACCATGACCGGGGTGGCAGTGGCACCGTCATCTCTATCAAGTCCCTTTGGGAGACTAGAATTAAGAAAACTAAACCAGACATGCAGAAGCAACCAGATCAAAGGGCCGGTGTAGGTAGGTGAGTGATGTTTATCCTTGATCATTTTATGGAATATTGAATACCCAGAGGTTCAAAAGCCAATAGGCTTAAAGGGATACTTCAGGATTTTGGCAATGAAGACCTTTATCTACTTCCCCAGAGTCAGCTGAACTTAGATACCATTTTTATGTCTGCGTGCAGCTTGAAGGAAGTTGCAAACTAGCGTTAGCGCAATTGCTAACAAGCATTAGGGCAATGACTGGATGTCTATGGTATCCGCTAGCATGCTATAATTTTTTTTTTTATCCTCAGCAATCTACACACAATACCACATAATGACAAAGCGAAAACAAGTTAGACAATTTTGTAAATAAATTAAAAGAAGAAATACCTTATTTGCATAAGTAAAAATCATTTCAAATTCCTTATATTGAGCAAACCAGACGGCACAATTTTCTTGTTTTTTAAATTTACGGTTAGCCAGGGGCACTTCAACACCCCAACATGATTTACAAATGAAGCATTTGTGTTTAGTGAATCCGCCAGATCAGGGAGTAGGGATGACCAAGGATGTTCTCTTGATAAGTGTGTAAATTGGACCATTTTCCTGTCCTGCTAAGCATTCAAAATGTAATTTTGGGTGTCAGGGAAAATGTATGGAGTAAAAAGTACATTATTTTCTTAAGGAATGTAGTGAAGTAAAAGTAAAAGTTGTCAAAAATAGTAAAGTACAGATACCAAAAAAAAGTACTTTAAAGTGTTTTTACTTAAGTACTTTACACCACTGGATAGAACAATTTGATGGGCTTATGTCTGTTAAATTATCTGTCTGTAATTGTGTGCCCCAGGGCTCTGTACTTGGTCCCCTTTTATTCACTATTTATATAAATAATTTAGACCAAAATTTCCAAAATGCGCAACTTCACTTTTCTGCTGATGATACTGTTATTTATTGTTGTGCCTCATCGTTGACAAAAGCTATCCAGAATTTGCAAACTGCTTTTTATACGGTACAGTTGAAGTCAGAAGTTTACATACACTTAGGTTGGAGTCATTAAAACTCGTTTTTCAACCACTCCACAAATTTCTTGTTAACAAACTATCGGTTTGGTAAGCCGGTTAGGGCATCTACTTTGTGCATGACACAAGTCATTTTTCCAACAATTCTTTACAGACAGATTATTTCACTTATAATTCACTGTATCACAATTCCAGTGGGTCAGAAGTTTACATACACTAAGTTGACTGTGCCTTTAAAAAACTTGTAAAATTCCAGAAAATGATGTCATGGCTTTAGAAGCCTCTGATAGGATAATTGACATCATCTGAGTTAATTGGAGTTGTACCCGTGGATTTATTTCAAGGCCATATCTTCAAACTCAGTGCCTCTTTGCTTCATGGGAAAATCAAAAGAAATCAGCCAAGACCTCAGAAAAAAAATTGTAGACCTCCACAAGTCTGTTTCATCATTGGGAGCAATTTCCAAATGCCTGAAGGTACCACGTTCATCTGTACAAACAATAGTACACAAGTATAAACACCATGGGACCACGCAGCCGTCATACCGCTCAGGAAGGAGAAGTGTTCTGTCTCCTAGAGATGAACGTACTTTGGTGCGAAAACTGCAAATCAATCCCAGAACAACAGCAAAGGACCTTGTGAAGATGCTGGAGGAAACGGGTACGAAAGTATCTATATCCACAGTAAAACGAGTCATATATCGACATAACCTGAAAGGCCGCTCAATAAGGAAGAAACCTGGAAGAAAGAAGAAAACCGCCATATAAAAGCCAGACTTCAGTTTGCAACTGCACATGGGGACAAATATCATAACTTTTTGGAGAAATGTCCTCTGGTCTGATGAAACAAAAATAGAACTGTTTGGCCATAATGGCCATTGTTATGTTTAGAGGAAAAAGGGGGAGGCTTGCAATTCGAAGAACACCATCCCAACCGTGAAGCACGGGGGTGGCAGCATCATGTGGTGGGGGTGCTTTGCTGCAGGAGGGACTGGTGCACTTCACAAATAGATGGCATCACGAGGAGGGAAAACTATGTGGAATATTGAAGCAACATCAAATGGCTTAAGGACAACAAAGTCAAGGTATTGGAGTGGCCATCACAAAGCCCTGACCTCAATCCTATTGAAAATGTGTGGGCAGAACTGAAAAAGCGTGAGTGAGCAAGGAGGCCAACAAACCTGACTCAGTTACACCAGCTCTGTCAGGAGGAATGGGCCAAAATTCACCCAACTTATTGTGGGAAGCTTGAGGAAGGCTACCCGAAACGTTTGACCCACGTTAAACAATTTAAAGGCAATGCTACCAAATACTAATTGGGTGTTTGTAAACTTCTGACCTACTGGTATTGTGATGAAAGAAATAAAAGCTGAAATAAATCCTTCTCTCTACTATTATTCTGACATTTCACATTCTTAAAATAAAGTGGTGATCCTAACTGACCTAAGACAGGGAATTTGTAGTAGGATTAAATGTCAGGAATTGTGAAAAACAGTTTAAATGTATTTGGCTAAGGTTTATGTAAACTTCCAGCTTCAACTGTACCTTGTGTCAATTGAAGCTTATCCGTAATGCTGACAAAACTAAACCAATTGTGTTTTCTAAAGCAAGAAATAGAACCTTTCACTTATTACTACCCGTCAGGGCAAAGCTCTAACCTCATATAAATATCTTGGAATTTTAATTGGTGACGGCATTTCTTTCAATTTGTATATTCAACAACTTACAAAAACATTGAAGCTGAAGTTGGTATTTTATTTTAGGAATAAGGCCTGTTTTTAATTTGAAGCCAGAAGGGGGCTAGTATCAGCTACATTTATGCCTATACTAGACTATGGTGATATTTTATATATGAATGCTTCGGCTCAGTGTTTGAGATCAATTGACACCCTTTACCATGGAGCATTGAGATTTATTTTAAATTGCAAAACCGTTACGCACCACTGCACTTTATATACCAGGGTTGGCTGGCCTTCTCTAGTTCATCGCAGGCTCAGTCACTGGTATACTTTTATTTACAAAGCCATTTGGGGTATACTACGATTTTATTTTGACATTTTTATTGTTCGGAAATGTTGTGGGTACTCTCTTCGTTCGCAGGACTTTATCCTGCTAACTGTTCCAAATGTCCGAACGGAATTTGGCAAAAGGGCTTTTATGTACTCTGCGCCATCAGCTTGGAATGCCTTACGAAATACTTTTAAACTGGAAGAATTTGTTCCGATTGGTATTTTTAAAAACATTGGAGAAGTTACCCTTTTCAATGGTTAACGTGCTCATCACCAGCTCATTGAAGTGTTTTGCTGTGTAAAAACTGTACCTATGGGTGTATGAAATAAATCATTGTGTGTGTATATATATATATACACTGCTCAAAAAAATTAAGGGAACACTTAAACAACACAATGTAACTCCAAGTCAATCACACTTCTGTGAAATCAAACTGTCCACTTAGGAAGCAACACTGATTGACAATACATTTCACATGCTGTTGTGCAAATGGAATAGACAACAGGTGGAAATTATAGGCAATTAGCAAGACACCCCCCAAAACAGGAGTGATTCTACAGGTGGTGACCACAGACCACTTCTCAGTTCCTATGCTTCCTGGCTGATGTTTTGGTCACTTTTGAATACTGGCGGTGCTCTCACTCTAGTGGTAGCATGAGACGGAGTCTACAACCCACACAAGTGGCTCAGGTAGTGCAGTTCATTCAGGATGGCACATCAATGCGAACTGTGGCAAAAAGGTTTGCTGTGTCTGTCAGCGTAGTGTCCAGAGCATGCAGGCGCTACCAGGAGACAGGCCAGTACATCAGGAGACGTGGAGGAGGCCGTAGGAGGGCAACAACCCAGCAGCAGCACCGCTACCTCCGCCTTTGTGCAAGGAGGTGCACTGCCAGAGCCCTGCAAAATGACCCCCAGCAGGCCACAAATGTGCATTGTCTATTCCATTTGCACAACAGCATGTGAAATTTATTGTCAATCAGTGTTGCTTCCTAAGTGGACAGTTTGATTTCACAGAAGTGTGATTGACTTGGAGTTACATTGTGTTGTTTAAGTGTTCCCTTTATTTTTTTGAGCAGTGTATATTTTTTTTTATTCTCTGTATATTGAAGTTCTGTTTTCCGAAAATGTCAGTGGTCAAGCCTCTGATCAACTGCAATTAAATCTGTTGGTTTGTCATCTTTAAACAGAAGTTGCATCTTGTGGATCTCCTGAAATAGTTGCATTGCCAAATCAAGCTTATAGAACCATTTGAAGACAAACTAGAAATATAGTTCGACGTTGAACTTTTTCTTGGTGAAATAACTGTCCATCACACAGCAAAGCATGCAAAACTATATCGATAAGTGTGTGCCCTATCAGATAGTGTACAATAAAAGGCTGTGGGTGGAACCCTAAAATGGATTGACTACGAGATTCATCATACTGGTATCTCATGTTTGGCTTTAGCTCAATGATCCCTTTACCTAAGTTTCCCAACCATAAATCCACCATCCATCAAAATATTCCACTTTATTGAAATGCATGGTTGTATACTTACTGTATATTTACAAGGTCAGTCAACAAAATGTAATATTGAAAATAAAAGGCAGCAAAACAATGACAATACATGGAAAAGAAAAAAACTGCATACAGTATTTCAAGAAATTGCTGTTTTACAGAACACCAACTCATAAATAGCTAGAGCAAACTTTCATGATTCAATATGTACTTTTGGTATTTGGTCAATAAGCAAGTTAAAACGAGAACATATTTTCTTTGTACAAGTGAAAAGTTTTTTTTAAGAAGGCCACGAGATGGATCTACGGATTCCGTAACTATGCAACGCGTTGTCTGACATAGGATGTCCTTCGTGTAAATTAGATATTTTTTTAAAGGCAAACCCTTCTTGTATGATCATTTTCTGTAACTGTACGATCCATACATGTCAGGGACTTGGCCGTGTACATGAACAAATGAGAATTAAAAGACAAAATATCAAGCCAATCTGTCACATTCTGTGATGTCAAAGAGTAAGCAGGGGTTGATACGATATCTCCTTGTGGTCCCGCCAAAAAGTATCCCACCCCAATTGAGGCACCAGTCAGTCTGAAGAAGTGGTAGTAGGAATTCATATAGGCAGCAGTTTGATATAAGCGTCAAAACAAAGGTGCTTTAAAAATTCAGCTGTACCATTCCAAGTCCATCGCGTCTTCACATTCCGTGGTTAGTTTGTGGATTAAGGCTTTTTTTATGCAGAGATCTGGGGAAATTTCAAGTGGATTTCCCATTCAGCCCCGCATTGTCATTTTCTCACACACAGTTCAGTAAAGCTGAAGGCCCAGCTCTAGAGGACTAACCAGTCTTTTTGATGCTTCTTTTTCTTTCTAGGTTGTTTTTATTGTGCAGAGACTCCCTCTTCTGATTGTGGAACACACTGTGTTCAGAAACAGCCCAACAGGTATGTCCCTGAGTTGAGCTTTGCCCTGTCCAATATCATCAAAACAGTTGAAGAAAAAGTAAAAGTTTGAGGAAAAACAAAAACAAAAATGAATAAATATAAGCCATTGCAAATAGTGCCTTTGGATAGAACTTTCTTTAAAAAAAACATACTCCTATGTATACATATATAGTGGTAACTCTTAATATAGCTTTTTGATTGTTTACTACACATGAGCTATCTTGCTTTGTGTGGTTTTGAAGAGGGGGGAGTCAGGCCCGAGTAGCCAGGTCTGTGTTACACATTTGTGTCCTGCAGTAGGGGCTCTTTGGCCTCCCCGGGCGGCTGCGGGCTGTGGGGGTGCCCGTGGGGCGAGCTGTGCTTCTTCCAGCTGCCAGGCCGGGGGCCCAGGTGGGGGTGCTCTGGTATGAAGAGGGCCACCAAGAGTGCTAGCAGCACTGAGCATGCTCCGAAGAGAAATGGTGGGCCAGGAATGATGGACGTCTGAGGAGAGGAGGCGGGAATAAAAGGTACAAGAGAATTTGACTAAATTAGGAAAATGCTTAACAAATCAAGGTTGTACAAAGCATATTCAAAAACAGTCACGTAAATACTTGGTAACTAGTTAATGTTAAATAGTGGCCACAAACCTCTAAGATTGCATAGTGCCTAAATAATGATAGCCACTTTAAAGACAGCAATAGAGCCTTGTTGAACTGCTTGGTCACTTTTGAGGAGCTATGCTGGCTGTTGAACTCCACCCAAATTCAAGCCTCGTCGGGTTCAGGCTGCGTATCAAACTAGGAGGAGAAAAGGTTGGGGCTGGGGGCTAACCTGTGGGAGGTGCTGAAGGTGGGGTTGAGTGTGGACCGGAGTGTCCTGGCTGCCATCTGGGGGCGCATCCAGCTCCACGTGGAAGATGTAGAAGATGAAGCCGTAGAGTGCCGGCCCCAGGCCGTTACACAGACCCCGGATCCCCGTCACCATCCCCTGGCCCACCCCTGTGGGATGAGCGCCAAAATGAATTTCATATTAGTTGGATTTTATTAAACTTTTAATTCACAAGGTAAGTTAAAGGGATAGTTCTGCAAAAGTACATATTTATTTCCTTACCTTGAAAAGCGGTCTATGGCTAAGCATTAACTGGTTTCAAGGTAAGGGAAAAAAATAAGTCATTTTGATTAACTGCCCCTTTAACAGAACGATTTCTCATTTGCATTTATGACCCGGCCAAAAGACAAATCAAAGAAAGTTGCAAAATAAAGTTATAACTAAGTACAAACCTTGTTGGTCTGGCTCAGCGGTGCGGGAAACCAACGCACTGATTGCTGGGAAAGTGATACTTGACATGGCTGCTACAGCCCCTGCTGCCCACATCATCCTGTAGAGATGAGAGAAAACAGAAAGATAGTCACTTTAAAGTGACTATCACTGAACTGAATGATCAGATGCGTTCAATGGTGTGAGTCGCCTTGAAAAAGCTTACCATGGCTCGGAGCCAAACCCATACCAGGCGAGCTGCAGTATCTGGAACCCAAGGCCGAGCAAGATGGTGTTCTTATTCCCGATGGAACGCATGAGTAAACTCAATACTACAGTCTTACAAAGGGAACAAAAAAGGACATAATTAGAAACACTTTATTGGAATGTTCATAGTGCCTATAATAAAAGTTCTTGTTATATGGCCAAACCAAAGGTCGTTATAACATGGCAGAGAATGGAATAACTATATAGATATATACTACATGACCAAAAGTATGTGGACACCTGCTTGTCTAACATCTCATTCCAAAATCATGGGTATTAATATATGATAACAGCCTCCACTCTTCTGGGATGGCTTTCAACTAGATGTTGGAACATTGCTGCGGGGACTTACTTCCACTCAGCCACAAGAGCATTAGTGTGGTCGGGCACTGATGTTGGGCGATTAGGCCTGGCTTCGCAGTCGGCGTTCCAATTCATCCCAAAGGTGTTCGATGGAGTTGAGGTCAGGGCTCTGTACAAGCCAGTCAAGTTCTTCCACACCAATCTCAACAAACCATATCTGTATGGACCTCAGTTTGTGCACGGGGGGCATTGTCATGCTGAAACAGCAAAGGGCCTTCACCAAACTGTAGCCACAAAGTTGGAAGCTTGGCATTGCGCATGGTGATCTTAGGCTTGTGTGCGGCTGCTCGGCCATGGAAACCTATTTCATGAAGCCCCCGAAGAACAGTTCTTGTGCTGATGTTGCTTCCAGAGGCAGTTTGGAACTCGGTAGTGAGTGTTGCAATCGAGGAAAGACTATGTTTACGTGCTACAGCACTCGGTGGTACTGTTCTGTGAGCTTGTGAGGCCTACCACTTCGCGGCTGAGCCGTTGTTGCTCCGCGACGTTACCACTTCACAATAACAGCAGCTCTAGCAGGGCAGAAATTTGACGAACTGACTTGTATGACGGTGCCACATTGAATGTCACTGAGTTCTTCAGTAAGGCCATTCTACTGCCAATGTTTGTCTACGGCGACTGCATGGCTGTGTGCTCGATTCTATACACCTGTTGTGGCTGAAATAGCCGAATCGACTAATTTGAAGGGGTGTCCACATACTTTTGTGTGTGCGTGTGAGATAGATATATACACAAATATAATGTAATGATAGTTAATGACAACGAACCTGTGCAATGATTGAAAGCAGTCCTAGAACAGCTATGAAAGCTGCAACATTTTCAGGTGAAAATCCCATAATCTGAAAAAAGGGAGAGCGAAAATCTGATCGTACTGCCCGTGAGACAAAATGAGTATGCCTATCATCAAGGAAAGAAAATGATTTAGCTATATACAGGCCTAGCTGTGAGCAGCAAAGAACAGGGGTCCAAGCAAAATATGATAACTTGGTTATATACTTTGAATGAGCTACATAGTCAAACCCCCTCGACAAGTCTACCAAATTATATTCTGACTATGAAGGGGACTTGACCTCAGCTACATTGATAATGGAAATAGGGGGATGGGCTGACATCTGACGCGCATCTCACACGTCTGTTTATATATTTGACAGTATACATAGCCGACCTGTCGTAAGTAGAGGAAGAAGCTGGAGTACTGGCCAGCCTCGGGGAGATAGGACAGGAACACTGTTATACAGATGAGCAGCACAGTGGAATCCTGGCCCACTTTCCTTAGAGACTGGAGACAGAAAGAAAAAGGGTTAGGACGGTAGGTGATAACAAGTGTTAACGATATGATGTGCAAGAAGACCCAACCACTCCTCATGGTGGAAAGAAGGACTATTGTGAGAACTTGGTCACAACCCAAGAGAGTAAACTAGAGATGTAGAGTTACAAAACAGCTGTGGTCTGCTTCGGAGAGTCAGGAGACCTAGAATTACACCAACACATAACTACCTACAACAGGGGTTCCCACACACCCCCCATATGGGGCGCCAACGTTTCGTGGCGGTTTGCGGGACCCTTCCTTGATTTGGGGGGGGAAATACTTTTTCTACAAGTCGCGATTGTTTATACAGATCTAAAACTACGCATAAATCCACGATGCTTTAGGATAGAAACAAGTGGTGAAATGCAAGAGCAAGACGCAATTCTGGTGCACGTGGGAATATCGTTGGTTTGTCTCTATGACATTCATAAGCTGAGCTACGACTTTCTAAAATGCTCGGGAAGTAATCTTATACAATGCGTGACTGTTGCCATCAACTGATCGAATCACTTTCCGGAAAAAATTATATTATGTATAATTACATTGAGGGTTCATATACATTATAATAAACCAATATTTTCCTTATCCATTATTATCATAATTAAATAGCCTACCACATGAGTCTTGTTAAACTACGTAAAATTGCAGGAAATTAGCTTCAAAACAACACTTTTCTAAGGTAATTAAACAATGTCAAGCTGGTGTTGTACTTAATATAGGCCACCTTAATAAACAATAATAAATAAATAAGGGGGGGGGGGGGGGGGGGCTTTTTTATGTGAAAAAGGTGGCACTGGGGAACAAAGGTTGGGAACCCCTGACCTACAAACACCCCATACTGTATTGTTATGTTACAATATCAGTGACTAGGGCCTTCAGCGTTATACAGCGTCAATCTTGACGATTGTGTTAAGAGCAAAAAAGAGATACTTCACTCGGACTCAAAATAAATACTCCTTATAGCCTAAGTTTTGTAGGTCAATTGTGTGATGCTTATTTCCCTGGATCGATCATCATAACACACTTACATTTATTAACACAATCTTGATATTATCTTCGCAGCGCCTTCAGAAACTATACATACCCCTCAACTTATTCCACATTTTGTTGTGTTACAGCCTGAATTCAAAATTGAATAAATTGACGCAATACCCCACAATGACAAAGTCAAAACATGTTTCGAATTTGTAGCAAATTTTTTGAAAATGAAATACAGAAATATCTCATTTACATAATGATTTACACCCCTAAGTCAATACTTTGTAGGAGTACCTTTGGCAGCAATTACAGTCTTTCTGAGTAAGTCTTTAAGAGCGTTCCACACCTGGATTGAGCAACATTTGCCCATTATTCTTTTCAAAATTCTTCAAGCTCTTTCAAATTGGTTGTTGATCATTGCTAGACAACCATTTTAAGGTCTTGCCATAGATTTTCAAGCAGATTTAAGTCATAACTTTAACTCGGCTACCCAGGAACATTCACTGTCTTCTTGGTAAGCAACTCCAGTGTAGATTTGGCCTTGTGTTTTAAGTTATTGTCCTGCTGAAAAGGTGAATTCATCTTCCAGTGTCTGGTGGAAAGCAGACTGAACCAGGTTTTCCTCTAGGATTTTGCCTGTGCTTAGCTCAATTCCATTTATTTTATAACCTGAAAAACTCCCCAGTCCGTAACGCTTACAAGCATACCTATAACATGATGCAGCCACCAATATGCTTGAAAATATGGAGAGTTGTACTCAGTAATGAGTTGTATTTTCCCCCAAACATAACACTTTCTATTCAGGACAAAAAGTAGATTTCTTTGCCACATTTATTCCCAGTATTACTTCTGTGCATTGTTGAAAACAGGATGCATATTCTGTACAGGCTTCCTTCTTTTCATTCTGTCAATTACGTTAGTATTGTAGAGTAACTACAATGTTGCTGATTCACCATGAAACTCTTTTTTTAAGTCACCATTGGCCTCATGGTGAAATCCCTGACGCCTGTATCTTTGAAGTGACTGGGTGTATTGATACTAAAGGTCGACCGATTACGATTTTTCAACGCCGATACCGATTAATCGGACGATTTAAAAAATATATATGTATTTGTAATAATGACAATTACAACAATACTGAATGAACACTTATTTTAACTTAATATAATACATCAATAAAATCAATTTAGCCTCAAATAAATAATAAAACATGTTCAATTTGGTTTAAATAATGCAAAAACAAAGTGTTGGAGAAGAAAGTCAAAGTGCAATATGTGCCATGTAAGAAAGCTAACGTTTAAGTTCCTTGCTCAGAACATATGAAAGCTGGTGGTTCCTTTTAACATGAGTCTTCAATATTCTCAGGTAAGAAGTTTTAGGTTGTAGTTGCTATAGGAATTATAGGACTATTTCTCTCTATACGATTTATATTTCATATACCTTTGACTATTGGATGTTCTTATAGGCACTTTATTATTGCCAGTGTAACAGTATAGCTTCCATCCCTCTCCTCGCTCCTCCCTGGGCTCGAACCAGGAACACATCAACAGCCACCCTCGAAGCAGCGTTACCCATGCAGAGCAAGGGGAACAACCACTCCAAGTCTCAGAGCGAGTGACGTTTGAAACGCTATTAGCGCGCACTCCGCTAACTAGCTAGCCATTTCACATCGGTTACACCAGCCTAATCTCGGGAGTTGATAGGCATAAACAGCTCAATGCTTGAAGCACAGCAAAGAGTACAAAAGTGCTGTTTGAATGAATGCTTATGAGCCTGCTGGTGCTTACCACCGCTCAGTCAGACTGCTCTATCAAATCATAGACTTAATTATAACATAACACACAGAAATACGAGCCTTAGGTCATTAATATGGTCGAATCCGGAAACTATCATCTCGATAACAAGACGTTTATTCTTTCAGTGGAATACGGAACCGTTCCGTATTTAATCTAACGGGTGGCATCCCTAAGTCTAAATATTCCTGTTACATTGCACAACCTTCAATGTTATGTCATAATTACGTAAAATTCTGGCAAATTAGGCGGCCCAAACTGTTGCATATACACTGACTCTGCGTGCAATGAACGCAAGAGAAGTGACACAATTTCACCTGGTTAATATTGCCTGCTAACCTGGATTTATTTTAGCTAAATATGCAGGTTTAAAAATACATACTTCTGTGTATTGATTTTAAGAAATGCATTGATTATGGTTAGGTACAGTCGTGCAACGATTGTGCTTTTTTCGCAAATACGCTTTTGTTAAATTTGTTAGGAAGAAATAGTCTTCACAGTTCGCAACGAGTCATGTTAGCAGGCAATATTAACTAAATATGCAGGTTTAAAAATATATACTTGTGTATTGATTTTAAGAAAGGCATTGATGTTTATGGTTAAGTACACATTGGAGCAACGACAGTCCTTTTTCGCATCGATTATATGCAACGCAGGACACGCTAGATAAACTAGTAATATCATCAACCATGTGTAGTTAACTAGTGATTATGATTGATTGATTGTTTTTTATAAGTTAAGTTTAATGCTAGCTCGCAACTTACCTTGGCTTCTTACGGCATTCGTGTAACAGGCAGTTTCCTCATTTAGTGCAATGTAAATCAGGTGGTTATAGCGTTGGACTAGTTAACTGTAAGGTTGCAAGATTGAATCCCCGAGCTGACAAGGTAAAAGTCTGTCATTCTGCCCCTGAACAAGGCAGTTAACCCAACATTCCTAGGTCGTTATTGAAAATAAGAATGTGTTCTTAACTGACTTGCCTAGTTAAATAAAGGATAAATAAAGGTGTAAATTCTTTTAAAAATTATAATAATAATAAATACATTTTAAAAATCGGCCAAATCGGAGTCCAGAAATACCGATTTCCGATTGTTATGAAAACTTGAAATCGGCCATAATTAATCGGCCATTCCGATTAATCGGTCGACCTCTAATTGATACACCATCCAAAGTTTAACAACTTCACCATGCTCAAAGGGATAATCAATGTCTTCTTTTAATTTTTTTACCCATCTACCAATAGGTGCTCTTCTTTGCGAGGCACTTGAAACTCCCCCTGGTCTTTGTGGTTGAATCTGTGTTTGAAATTCACTGCTCGACTGAGGGACCTTACAGATAATTGTATGAACAAACTCCCTCACGACGCCAGGACAGCGGAGTCAATCACCACCTTCCGGAGACCCCTGAAACCCCACCTCTTTAAGGAATACCTAGGATAGGATAAAGCAATCCTTCTGACCCCCCCCCCCCCTTAAAAGATTTAGATGCACTATTGTAAAGTGGCTGTTCCACTGGATGTCATAAGGTGAATGCACCAATTTGTAAGTCGCTCTGGATAAGAGCGTCTGCTAAATGACTTAAATGTAAATGTAGTGTAAATGTATGTGTGGGGTACAGAGATGAGGTAGTCATGTTAAACACTATCATTGCACACAGAGTCCATGCAACTTATCATTTGACTTAAGCACATTTTTACTCCTGAACCTATTTAGGCTTGCCATAACAAAAGGAGTTGAATACTTATTGACTCAAGACATTTCAGCTTTAAAGCTACAATATGTCATTTTTGGGGCGACCCGACCAAATTCACATAGAAATCTGTGTTATAAATCTGTCATTCGTATCGAAAGCAAGTCTAAGAAGCTGTAGATCTACAATGATTATCTACACAATGACTACTTGTTTTGTCACAAACTGAAATTAGACAAACTATTCGAATTTTAGCAACCAGGAAATGGTGGAGCAAGTTCTACATATTGCATCTTTACATTTTTGTAAAAATGTAGAAAAACATAACTCCACTTTGACAGTGGCCAAACAAAATCTCAATTGAATCCATTTTAAATTCAGGCTGTAATAAGAAAATATGGAAAAAGTCAAGGGGTGTGAATACTTTCTGAAGACACTAAGTACCCTGCAATCATCATTGCTTTTTCATGTGATGTTGATGTATTTCAGCGACACGTCAGGCTTCGCCCCTCAACATTGCCTGAGGCAGACCTGTTTCGTTGTGCCATGAGTAGCTGCTGTACATTGTGGCATGTAGCTTTAACTGTTGTTGTACAGCAATATAGAGGATTATGAAAGGTTAATTGTTCCCCTATTTGGCCTCTGTCTAACAGCCTGTTGAACTCCCTCCCCCTTTTCCACACACACACCACCGTGGCCCCTTCAAACAACCCGCCTTAGGGGAAGTTCAGATTTGGCTGACAAAGACCACATCCTGGTCTAAACGCGCCATGAATGTTTGTTCCTTATCCTGGGTAAATCCAATTGTGTTGATCAAATATTATTATATTATAATATATTATTATTATATTATTAGTGATAGAGCTATTGTAGGGAAATGGGAAGACTGAAGAGGACCACTTGTAACACGAGTAGCTAGTTGAAAGTGTCAACACAAAAACAGATGCTATAATGTTTCCCCAAGGGGAACCATGGGTGTCAGTCAGGGGGGGCGGGGGGGGGGGGGTCTTGCAGCACAGCCATTCTCACCACATTCTATTACTAAGCCCTCTTTCAATCATAAACAATACCTGCCTCCACCCCCCGCCACCAATTACATTGATACCATTGTCCCTTCCAGCATTTGAAAACAGACACACGTTACCCCTATAACCTTTTGGATTTCTAAATGACCCCAACAGCAGCAGTCAGGAGGACTATGATGCAACAGAAATAAAAAAATGTCCATATTCCGCCGCGGTCTCTTTGAGACCCACCAAATTTCTAGCTGCTACCACTGATCATAGTGCCAAAGTGAAGCACACATTTTGAAGAGGTTTGACAATGTTTCCCTAACAAGCCAATATATTTGTAGACTAACCCTTCACTTCTTGAATTGAAATGTAATTTGCCATACAGCTTAGCCTACACTAAGCCTGCACTCTGAAGAGAAGGTAACTGCATCTCATCTGCCTAATCCAAATCATTTTGCGTTCTGAAAGCACACTAATAATGGCTACACAAAATAATAACACCAACTGACTGAGTCTTTAGAGGTGAACAGGTACTCACAGCAAAGGGGTCGGCTTGTTCCCAGGAGATGGGAGCCCCCCAGGACGCTGGCCTCATCTTCTCAGGCAGAGACTCGGGCACGGCCACCAGGATAAAGCAGATGTCCAGCATAGCGATAGCCGAGGCCAGCACCACCACCAGGCCGTCCCCGTACACACGGCCCAAGTAGGCGCCAATGGCCGGGCTCGTCACCAAGCTAGCAGCAAAGGTGGCCGACACCTAACGAACAAGAGTAGACAAGGTTTACTACTGCCAAGCTCTGGTACTACCACTCTTTGAATGAAATTGTGGTTCCAGTTAGTTTTTTTTGCGCATCATTTCTGCTTTGTTTAAGTGGGACAAATCTGCAAATAGGTTCTGAATGATGTACTATTTTAGCACTGAACCACAACTCCCTGAATCAAAAAAAGGTGTTATGGTAAACAAGATTAGAAGAAACTGTGTAGGTAATGTTCGATACACACCAGTCCATAGGCCATGCTGCGCTCATGCTCCTGCGTGATGTCAGCCACATAGGCAAAGACCACAGAGAATGTAACAGCGAACACACCGGACACCGAGATAACTGCAAAGTACCACCTGAAACCCGAGGCAGGATATGGCACTCAGTTAATAATACACTTGTTTCAGCTTTTAAAATGGTGATCTCACTAACTATGAACTCGCTCTGGTTGGGAGCCATCGTACCATGGGCTTATCTTCATCAGTGGAATGGGAGCGCAGGTGAAGAAAACGGTGAGCAGGAGAAAAGACTTCCGGCCCCACACATCAGACAGGGCACCAATCAGCGGAGCACTCAGGAAAGACAGCAGGCCCTGTAATACAACAAGACATCACCCACAAAATTTCTAACAGAATTGAAAGATAATTGTTCAAAATAATAGCACATGTTCAAACACCATACCTTTACCCCCTGGATCAAGCCATTCATCAGAAACGTATGCTTCGGGAACGTCTCATGTAGGACCTGGATTGGAAGGGGACAGGGACAGAGAGTGGAGACTGTTAATTGGAGAAGGACTTCAACATAGTTTCATCAGCAGCCAACAAATCATACTGTCTTAAATAATAGGTCATAAACAAGACAACATACCACCAAAGTGGGTGCTGTAAGCAGGCCCCAGGCAAAAAATTCCAAAAAGATGACAATTACAGCATGGTACACGCTGGGAGCCCCGAAACCTTGTGCCTGGTGAACAGAGTGGAATAACTATGTAAGTATGTCAACAAGAAACAAGTAATACTCAACTGTCTTACTTTCAAAGGACATATATTAAAAGGTCAACTCAGCAATAAGTCACCATAATACACAGTGGGGCATCTTCCTGCTTACACAGAATTCATAATTGACACTAGAGCCAGTAGCGGTGTTGCAGTCTTCGCAAATTTCACTTTAGTTGTTGTTGATTTCAGTAAGTAGGAATTTAGCTAGCTACCATATTACTGAATAACTATCATCGAACTAACATCATCGAACTAAACAAACAGCTAGCTAGAAAGCTTGCCCATAGTTATGGAACTCTATTAGCCTAGACACCTTTTTAACAATAGTGTTTAAAGTTACTTCACTAGCTAGTCAGCTAGCTAATACTTGTCCATCTCAGATGGCATCTAGCTAAATTACTGTCAAAGATACTGATATGCTAGCTAACTTAGCTAGCTAGTGCCACACATCTGGTGCTAGCCAGCCAACTAGCTAACGTTAGCTATGTTGTTTTTGAGAGGACTATGAAGAGGCATATGATGAACTTCCCGGACGCTAGCAAGCAGGATCTAGCTAGCTCGCGAAATGTGACATATTGTAGACATACCACATGCTGCTAGTTAATCTCAAGAATTACGATGGCAAATACTGTCATTTGGGTGGAAACTCACCGTTCCTCCATCCTTGATAATAATTTTTTTCGCCAGCAGGAGACTGCGATTCGCCCGTTTCTTCTTTTTGCTCTGTGTCATATTACCATTTTAGTTCTTCGTTTAATAAGAATCTATTTATTAAGGAATTTCAGAAAATGAACTATTTAAATCAGATTGTCGGAAAAGAAACTGAAATACCTTAGAATAAATCTATTTTTCAAACTAAAAGGGTTGTTTCGTCCCATTCACTCAACCACCGCCATCTTTGCAAAAACATTGTTAAAACGTAATGACGTCACATCATACGATATTCTTTCTGACATCCGTGTACCTGCGAGGACGGGTACTGGTATGACTTATTTTTGAAAAGTTACTACATCTCAGTGTACATTTAATTAGAGAATAGTAGAAAAATCTGCGGACCATGTCTGCATTACATTTCTACTTTACTCTCATGTATTAAGCACTACAGTATTCCCCCTCACTCTAGAACCCTGCACGAACAAAGACCCCATAGGTGTCACAGGATCTTCCTGAAATCATCAAATCAAATGTATTTATAAAGCCCTTCTTACATCAGCTGATATCTCAAAGTGCTGTACAGAAACCCAGCCTAAAACCCCAAACAGCAAGCAATGCAGGTGTTGAAGCACGGTGGCTAGGAAAAACTCCCTAGAAAGGCCAAAACCTAGGAAGAAACCTAGAGAGGAACCAGGCTATGAGGGGTGGCCAGTCCTCCTCTGGCTGTGCCGTGTGGAGATTATAACAGAACATGGCCAAGATGTTCAAATGTTCATAAATGACCAGCATGGTCAAATAATAATAATCACAGTAGTTGTCGAGGGTGCAACAAGTCAGCACCTCAGGAGTAAATGTCAGTTGGCTTTTCATAGACGATCATTAAGAGTATCTCTACCGCTCCTGCTGTCTCTAGAGAGTTGAAAACAGCAGGTCCGGGAGAGGTAGCACGTCCGGTGAACAGGTCAGGGTTCCATAGCCGCAGGCAGAACAGTTGAAAGTGGAGCAGCAGCACGGCCAGGTGGACTGGGGACAACAAGGAGTCATCATGTCAGGTAGTCCTGAGGCATGGTCCTAGGATGATATTATATTAGGATGATCCTCTCGTCATTACATACAGATCACTGGTGTAAATGGGAAGGTGCACACAGCACAGAAAGAGACGAGACCCGAAAGACAACATGAGAACAAGAAGAAAGAGAGAATTAGAGAGAGCATACTTAAATTCACACAGGACACCGGATAAGATAGGAGAAGTCTTATCCCTAGCCCCCCGACACATAAACTACTGCAGCATAAATACTGGAGGCTGAGAAAGGAGGGGTCAGGAGACACTGTGGCCCCATCCGATGATACCCCCGGACAGGGCCAAACAGGCAGGATATAATCCCACCCACTTTGCCAAAGCACAGCCCCCGCACCACTAGAGGGATATCTTCAACCACCAACTTACCATCCTGAGACAAGGCCGAGTAAAGCCCACAAAGATCTCCGCCACGGCACAACCCAAGGGGGGGCGCCAACCCTGAATGCCCTGAATGCATCCTATACTACATCCTATCCTAGTATCTAGCTGCAGCTCTGGAGTCGCGCCTCCTGTCCCTAAAACCGCCTATCAAATCAAATTTTATTGGTCACATACACATATTTAGCGGATGTTATAGCGGGTGTAGCGAAATGCTTATTGTTCCTAGCTCCAACAGTGCAGTAGTATCTGTCACTAAACATATTATTCTGCACGTAAATCCGTGCCACTCCATTTAGTATGATATGCTACCTTACGTTAGGTTACATTACATTAGGCTATTGATGGAATAGCTGTCGTATAATATAATACAAATTGTAGGATGTATAGTATCCAACGTCTTGATTGCACCAGTATGCTTTGGCCCATTTATAATGTATTAAGTTTGACTGCTTTAGTATGATATGATACCTGATATGATAATTGTAGGATGTACAGTATCCTACATCTAGATTTCACACATACAAAATACTTAGAACAAATTGAATAAATCAATGCATGATGTGTATACTAGTTACACGACAATCAAGAGCCATTTCTGCCTCGAGTGATAGGACAGAATCCATAGTAGGATACAACAAGTGACACAAATGACGTACTGTGGCTCTGACCTTATAAGTCAATAGTTGTGTTTGGGTTATATTTGAACAGGATGTATACCGTACCTGAGAGCAATCACAACTGTGCATGCTGATAAGACTGAATAGGCCATTTGAAATTATTCAGCACAAACAAAAATGTGATATACAAAGTTTACTGTGTATGAAAAATGTAAGGATTGTAGCATTAACAAAATTCAGAAAGATAAGCAGGTTTTTATCGTCACGTTCACATGTACAGTGAAATGCCTTTCTTGCTTGCGCAATCCCAACAATGCAGTGATCGATATCAGAAGTGCTATAAAAAATAAATAAAGTAAAGTAGAACAAAAACACAAAAGAAAGTAAGTAAGCTATATACAGGGTCAGTGCCAATACCCATATTTACAATGTGCAGGGATACTGGAGTGGGAGGGTTAGATATGTATAGGGGTAAGGTGACTAGGCATCAGGATATATGATAAACAGAGTAGGGATCTACAGGGAGGGATCTATAGGGGGGTGTAAATGGGATGGGGGGGCTGTCATCCAATGGGATTGGGGTCATCTCTTGACGAAACTATTGATATATCGCTGGGAATAAAAAAATTGTTATTAAGTTGGATAATTAAAAGTACTGTCTAAAAACCATGGATAACGCTCCCTTGATCAGGCATTTAGATTGCTGGCCTGAGCCTCCTAAAAAATTGGCATGGGGCGGCCTGATGCATGCTACTACTTTGAGCTGCATGCTACTACTGATGTCAGAGGAGAAAAAGAGACAGAAGGAAAGAGAATGAGTAGCAGGAGGTAGAGAAAGAGACAGGAACAGAAAAACAGAGGAATAATACATTAGACAGACCGTGAAAGAGAATGTGTGTGTTTGGGAGAGGCCATGAAAGAGACTATGAGATAGATACAAGATGCAGAGAGGGTGTGTATGTGTTAGAGAATGATGTGTCCACGTGTGTGACAGCTGTACTAACCAGCAGAGCTGGAGGTGGGCTCCTTGTTGGTAGAGGATGGACTCTCCATGGACGCCTCACCGCTGGTACTAGGGAGAGAGAACAGTCTGTGAGCACACATACGCATGCAAAAAGTCACATAGTAAAAATGCACACCTTTTAGCCAGCTACCTGGAGAGCTGGAAAATAATGTTCCAATTGAAGGCTGCCATTATCAATAAATCAACAATCAAAAAAAGTCTTACCCGTGAAATGTGCTAGTATCACAGAGTTTTCACACTAAGTTATTTAAATCCTCTTTGCTAGTATCGTCATTGGCTATGAGCCCAAAAATAATGAAATGACAAAAGGTAGCTAAGTGTGGACAAGTTTTGGCCAACATAACGTACTGTATAATGCTAAATGGAGTGACACGGATTTACGTACATAATAATACGTTTAGTGACAGGCAGGTTTTAGTGACAGGCGGCTTACCTCCGAGACTGCAGGTGGATTCATGTCAAGGCATCTGATGATCCAGCAATCCAGAAACGAGAGATGTACCACCTATCCCAAAAGCCCAGGCCTCTGACAGATGCAGTATTAAAAAAATGTCTGACTGCATTAAAACAGAGCCGTTTTGTCCTTGCATGTGGAAAAGGCAGCAAGTAACTGTTTCAGTGACCTGCCAATGCACTTCAGCCTGAGCTGCGTTCAGTATGAAAAAACAGTGTTTAAGCTTCAATTACACAGAATCGGTGCTGTTCTGAACGACCAGTTAAAAAACAGAGAGGGGTTGGGGAACACTGTTAGTATGGCTGCTGCCCTTTAAATGGGAGATTCTCAATTGGTATGCTCAACTTCATCTTCCGTTCTCTCCTCGCCTCCTATTGAAAAAGGTCAAAGGTAACCGGGGAGGGGAGGAGAGGAAATGTGGAAATAAATGCATGAAATGAGACTAACTCATGTAAATTACATTTACAGGGGTGGAATCCCAAATTAAATGTGTAAAGTTGTAAAAAGACATTTATATGTAAAAGGATAAGTAGCATAATGTTTTTAAATATGTGTATGCTTTTCTCCTCTGAGTAAACAACAGCTGATTCAAAGGGGGTGTGGCGTATCTCAAAACTCTTCCACGAAGGACTCAGGTAGGATACTCCTGTGCTTCCTCGGTGGGAGAAGGCTATTGAGGAGGCACTCCTCCATTCGCCTACTAACTAATTTACACTTCTCAGAGATACTGTATATAATGATGAGATTATATGAAGGCCATACAGAACATCTACTCGAAAGGGTGCCTGGGAAGGCACGCAGCATCATCAAGGACCCCACACACCCCAGCCACGAGTTGTTCTCTCCCTTACCGTCGGTTAGACGTATCGGAGCATGAGGTCTGATATCAACAGGCTCAGAGACAGTTTCTATCTACAAGCCATCAGACTGCTGAACACTTGAACTGGACTGACCACCTGCTCTGATTCACCACATCTTAGCACACATGCACTCACTCATGTCCATACCCACACAGACATAGACACACACACATATACACTGAGTGTTCAAAAAAAATGCTCTTTCCATGACAAAAACTGACCAGGTGAATCCAGGTGAATGCTATGATCCCTTATTGATGTCACCTGTTAAATCCACTCCAATCAGTTTAGATGAATGGGAGGAGACAGGTTAAAGAAGGATTTTTAAGCCTTGAGACAATTGGGGCCTCAGATCCTTAAAAAGTTCTACAGCTGCACCATTGCAATCATCTTGACTGTCTGCATCACAGCTTGCTAAGGCAACTGCTTGGCATCTGACCACAAGCCGCTACAGAGATCAATGCGTATGGCTCAGTACATCGCTGGGCTGAGCTTCCTGCCATCCAGGACCTCTATATCAGGTGGTGTCAGTGGAAGACACTAAATATTGTCAAAGACTGCAGCCACCCAGCCAGACTGTTCCATCTGATACCGCACAGCAAGCGGTACAAATGCACCAAGTCTGGACCCAACAGGACCCTGAACAGCTTCTACCCCTAAGCCATAAGATTTCTAAAAAAGATTGCTAAGTAGCTAATCAAATGGCTACCCGGACTATATTGACCCTTTTTTGCTGCTGCTACCGTCTATTATCTATTATGTTTGCCTAGTCACTTTATCCCTACCTAAATATACAGTACATAGTTACCTCAATTACCTCGTACCCCTGCACAATTGACTCCCTATATATAGCCATGTTATTTTCTACTCCCTAAGTATAGCCGTGTTATTTTTTACTTGTTATTTCTATTCATTTTTCACTGTGTATTTAATCCTTGTGTCAACTATTTCTATGTTTTATTTCTATATTATCTTTAACTCTGTATTGTTGGAAAATCACCCATAAGTAGGCGTTTCACTCTTAGTCTATACGTATTGTCTTTTTATTCCGTTTAGGGAACACCTACTTGTACTCCTTCTAAACAATGCAATTTTTTATAAACTTTGGCAAAGGTTCAAGTCTACCCCAAAATGTGTCCACTCTGTTCATAACAGATTCAAGATTTGGGAAAAGTCAATTGTTTCATTGATTAGAAAATGTGCAAAGTCTGTTCCAAAATCCATCTCGCTCTAACTTCTCCAACTGCTGGCAACTAGGCTTCCACTCATCACCATATTTGGTGTCTTGTTGTTTGGAGCCAAATGGTGTCTGTATGCTAGCTTGCATACTCTCGCTAGCGTTAGCGCTAGCATTAACATTGCCATCCGGAAGGCATTACAATTTAGCATGATTATTAGCGATTCGTTTTTTTCTGTGGTGCTACTAGGCTATTTTCTGTTGTAGATCACTCATGCTTATTGTGTTTTATACTGTGTAGATATACTACATATACACAAAAATATGTGGACAACCTTTCAAATTTGTGGATTTGGCTATTTCAGCCACACCCGTTGCAGACAGGTGTATAAAATTGAGCACACAGCCATGCAATCTCCAAAGACAAACATTAGCCTTACTGAAGAGCTCAGTGACTTTCAATAGGGCACCGTCATAGGATGCCACCTTTCCAACAAGTCAGTTTGTCAAATTTCTGCCCTGCTAGAGGTGCCCCCGTCAACTGTAAGTGCTGATATTGTGAAGTGGAAACGTCTAGGAGCAACAACGGCTCAGCCGCAAGTAGTAGGCCGCCACACAAGCTCACAAAACATGACTGGCGAGTGCTGAAGCGCGTAGCACATAAAAATTGTCTGTCCTCGGTTGCAACACTCACTACCGAGTTCTAAACAACCTCTGGAAGCAACGTCAGCACAATAACCGTTCTTCAGGAGCTTCATGAAATGGGTTTCCATGGCCGAACAGCCGCATACAAGCCTTAGATCACCATGTGCAATGCCACGCATTGGCTGGAGTAGTGTAAAGCTCGCTGTCTTTGGACTCTGCAGTGGAAACGCGTTCTCTGGCGTGACGAATCACGCTTCACAATCTGGCAGTCTGACGGACGAATCTGGGTTTCATGGATGCCAGGAGAACGCTACCTGCCCCAATGCATAGGGACAACTGTAAAGTTTGGTGGAGGAGGAATAATGGTCTTGGGCTGTTTTTCATGGTTCGTGCTAGGCCCCTTAGTTCCAATGAAGGGAAATCTTCATACAATGACATTCTAGACGATTCTGTGCTTCCAACTTTGTGGCAACAGTTTGGGGAAGGCCCTTTGCTGTTTCAGCATGACAATGCCCACGTGCAAAAAGCGAGGTCCATACAGAAATGGTTTGTAAAGATTGGTTTGGAAGAGCTTGACTGGCCTGCACAGAACCCTGACATCAACCCCATCGAACAGCTTTGGGTTGAATTGGAACACCGACTGCGAACCAAGCCTAATCGCCCAACATCAGTGTCCGACCCCACTAATGCTCTTGTGGATGAATGGAAGCAAGTCCCCGCAGCAATGTTCCAACATCTAGTGGTAAGCCTTCCCAGAAGAGTGGAGGCTATTGTAGCGGCAAAGGGGGGACCAACTCCATATTAATGCCTATGATTTTGGAATGAGATGATCGACGAGCAGGTGTCCACATCCATTCATCCATTCATTAGCCCCTAATCTATGGATTTCATATGACTTGGAATACAGATATGCATCTGTTGGTCACAGATACCTTTAAAAAATGTAGGGGAGTGGATCAGAAAAGCATTCGGTATCTGGTGTGACCACCATTTGCCTCATGCAGCGCGACACATCTCCGCATAAAGTTGATCAAGCTGTTGATTGTGGCCTGTGGAATGGTGTCCTACTCCTCTTCAATGGCTGTGCGAAGTTGCTGGATATTGGTGGGAACTGGAACACTCTGTCTTACATGTCGACCCAGAGCATACCCAAACATGCTCAATGGGTGACATGTCTTGTGAGTATACAGGCCATAGAAGAACTGGGACATTTTCAGCTTCCAGGAATTGTGTACAGATCCTTGCAACATGGGGCCATGCATTATATTGCTGAAACACGAGTTGATGGCGGCGGATGAATGGCACGACAATGAGCTTCAAGATCTTGTCACAGTATCTCTGTACAAACAAATTGCCATCAATAAAATGCAATTGTGTTCGTTGTCCGTAGCTTACGGTCGTTGTCTGTAGCTTAACACCACCGCCACCATGGAGCACCCTGTTCACAAGTTTCGAATCCCGAGCTGACAAGGTACAAATCTGTAGTTCTGCCCCTGAACAAGGCAGTTAACCCACTGTTCCCCCTTAGAACCGTCATTGAAAATAAGAATTTGATCTTAACTGACTTGCCTAGTTAAATAAAGGTAAAAATAAATAAATATGAGCTTTCTAAATGGTTCATCCATCATGGATGAAAATACCCTCAAATTAAAGCTGACAGTCTGCACTTTAAACTCAGTCGTTGTATCATTTCAAATCCAAAGTCCAAATCCCAAATTCCAAAATTTCTGTAGCTAGGTTTCCATCCAATTGGCGGGAGATTTTCATATGAATATTTTAAAATACATGTAAAGAAAACATGTGCCTTTTCCCACCAGTGCCTTTTCCCACCACCTAACTGTCTTGTCGCAGATAAAAAATCAGCACGTGACGACGTAGTCCTGAAAATTTACCTTTTCCCTTAAGTTTTCATGTACTGAATACAAAATCTAAAATTCCATCGCATTTTCAACTCTACCTATAGTTTTGTCATAAAACTGTTGCGCTAAATAGCAAATGTGCCAACTCTGGTCTTGGCATGTGCACTTTAGCCAACAGATCGCAGAGACGGTGCAGTTAGGCTAGTCTACACAATGAGATTATTATAGATAAGAATATGTGTATTTGTCAAACTGCATTCAAGCATTGATCATCATGTCACCAGAATAAGACCCTTGAATAGGAGCATCAATATCACCTTGCACTTTCACCACCCTGTGAAGTTCATCATCATTTATTTAATCTGTAGCCTAATGAACGGCATGGTTCCCCGAGTCTGTAGTGGGAGGATCACACATCATGTCTTAGAGTGACTCCAAGTTTACTTTGATATGATGGTTGTTATATCAATATTTGCGCATAAAGGCGTTTCCACCGCCATTTCTCACTTCATTAATTTGACCTACACAACAAGATTCCACCATGTTAAAGTGATCTGTCTGCATTTCTACAATTGTATTGAAACTTTCTGTTTCCATCACAGGGGCGGTAGGTAGCCTAGTGGTTAGAGTGTAACCGAAAGGTTACAAAATTGAATCCTGAGCTGAAAAGGTAAAGCATCTGTCCTGCCCCTGAACAAGGCAGTTAACCCACTGTTCCCCGGTAGGCCGTCATTGAAAATAAGAATTTGTTCTTATCTGATTTGCCTAGTTAAATAAAGGTTAAAAAACAGCTGTCATGGTTATTTTTTAAACTGTATGACTTTACTCACATAAAAACGGTGTATGGAAGCGTGGTTAGTGTCCCAATACTTTTGGAGCTGGTGGTTGAGAGCGGTTGTATGAACCCAATCTGTGCAATCTGTGCATAAAGTAAAGCTCTCAACCATGCCAGCCCGCTCTTCATTTCTACTCAGTTCAACTAACAATCAAGTTAGATTCACAGCTCTCCGTCAGATACATTTTCGGTATGTTCAGGTCAATTACCAGTATACATTTTTTTTAAAAGGAAACACTGTTACATTTGAAACTTTGTTTGACAAGTTATTCTGAATAGTCATGACATTACCTTTCAAATGATGTATAATATAACCAACTTTGAAAGAACCAGCTACAACTAGTGGCTCCCGAGTGGCGCAGTGGTCTAAGGCATTGCATCTCAGGGCTAGAGGTGTCACTAGAGATCCTGGTTCAGTTCCAGGCTGTATAACAACCAGCTGTGATAGGGAGTCCCATAGGACGGTGCACAATTGGTATGTGTTGTTAGGGTTTGGCCTTCATTGTAAATAAGAATGTGTTCTTAACTGACTTACCTAGTTAAGTAAACAACTGTTAATCACCCATATTGACATTAGAATGTTGGGAACTTAGTGATAGAATTCCTTGTTGTGGGGCAGATATATTTTTGGATTGTAACTTTGGTGATAGAAGCACCAATTTCTAAAGCAATTTATACTGCATTGCTTGCTGTTTGGGGTTTTAGGCTGGGTGTCTGTACAGTACAGCACTGTGTGACATCAGCTGATGTAAAAAGGGCTTTATAAATACATTTGATTGTACACACACAGCTAGAACAGGTTTTTAAAACGATTTGTAGCTGGGCCAATGGAATGTCCAAGTGAGCCCGACCACTCCCCAATGGTGGCTTCATTGAGGACTGGCTTGAATTGAAAGGATGGCCATATCCTTTATTTTCATCATGAGCAAAAGCTTTTGGGCTTTCTACTCAGTTGCAAAAGGGTCCATTTAATAGACACAGGACACCAGCAATGTGGATAACACTCATTTATAAAATAAAATGCAAGCGACTTCAAAAGCTAACTTCTCTGAACAGGGGAACAAAAACATCACCAAATTCACCGAGAATACATGACATAGTATGAATAAACAATACTCCTAGGCGCAGCTTCATACTACTTGTCAAACATAGAGAGCTGATACTGTATACTGACCTTTGGCGTGGGCTTGGTGTGAGGTATGGGGAGTCCATGGGTGGCTTTTCACCATTTACACATCTGAGCCATTGCTCAGTTGTTAGGTTCAAATCAAACTTTATTAATCACATGCGCCAAATACAACAAGTGTAACCTCCCGGGTGGCTCAGTGGTCTAGGGCACTGCATCGCAGTGCTAGCTGTGCCACCAGAGTCTCTGGGTTAGCGCCCAGGCTCTGTCGCAGCCGGCTGCAACCGGGAGGTCCGTGGGGCGACGCACAATTGGCATAGCGTCGTCCGGGTTAGGGAGGGTTTGGCCGGTAGGGATATCCTTGTCTCAGTATGTAAAATGTAATAAAATGTATGCACTCTACTGTAAGTCGCTCTGGATAAGAGCGTCTGCTAAATGACTCAAATGTAATGTAGACTTTACCGTGAAATGCTTGCTTACGAGCCCTAATCAATGATAAAATAATACTAAAAAGACAAATAATAACACAAGAAATAAAGTACACAAGAATGGAGCTACAATCAGGGAGTACCAGTACAATGTGCAGGGGTATGAGGTATTTGGGTATGAATATTATATGAATCATATAAATTGAAATGGCAAATTTGGGTGCAATCATTTAGCTTATTTTCTCCGAGATTAAATTGCTTTTCAAGAAAATAATTTTGAAGAAATGCTTGTCTGTTTCTAACTACAGAAACCATTTCAGAACGATCTGAGATGGTGAGTGTCATGGCTTGCTGAAATGAAATGGAACGACCCAGAGTTTCATTTGCGCACACTGTATACAGATTTTCTATTGTGTTATTGACTGTACGTTTGTTTATCCCATGTGTTGTTGTTTTTGTCACACTGCTTTGCTTTATCTCGGCCAGGTCGCAGTTGTAAATGAGAACTTGTTCTCAACTGGCCTACCTGGTTAAATGAAGGTGAAATAAAATAAAACACATTTTTAAAAGTAAGAGAGAAGGTTTTATGTCTACATAATAGGTCAATCTGAGACCGTTTTAGGCAACCCTCAGCCTTATTAGATAACCAAACAAGATTTGCAAACCAGTCAAAAGCATGCCATTTACAACAAGTTTATCTTCCATGCCCAACTGGCTAGTAGGTCAGTAATGTCCTTGTGAATGACAAAGGCACTGTAAACTCAAGCACTGTAATCTCAAGCACTTAAAGCCAAAAGACCCTCCTCCGTAATCCTTCTTCTTTGTCCAAGTCTTCACCGTGACTTAATCTCTCACTAACACCGGAGACACGTGTGTGTGCATGCCGTCCAAGGGCTTCATACTCATGGCTTCCTCATGTCCTAACTAACTGCATTAATCACGGAAAGGAACTCACATCCATGACGTTGCATTTGATTACAAAATATAAATACACCAGAAATCAAGCAACAAACAAACAAATTATTTTTCAAATAACCACAATAAATGAATCTGAAGAAACAATGTAATTCCTTTGAGTACTATGTTGCTATGATTGAGGGAAGAATGGTATGGTAGTTCGTCTGTGTGCATTGGCAGACGAAATGGTTGGTGTCTGTGTAGATAAATGACTTAATCTTGCGGACAAGTGACATTTTTTATTTAAGGCAACATTACATTTAGGTTTTTGAATACAAGAAAAGCAGGGTCACATGCAAAAAAAGATCATTGTGTTTTGAATTATATTTATTTATATAGCATTTCCCCCCCTGTACTTTCCCTTTAGACTGTTGAAACTGCCAATAAATGTTAGGCGCATTAAATAGAAGACGAAGTTGAGTGAAATGAGTTTATTGCCATTGACCCAGAATGTCCATTAAGACCCGACAGTAGACCTACTTCATTTGCATGCAAAAAAATAAAATCCAGCCAAACAAGTTGTTCAAAATGCATACCTGCATGCTGTTATTATGACTGTCACATGGACCATAGAGACCACGGTGAGGAACAGTGAAAAAAACATCCAGTGAATCCACAGGACGTTGGTCGAGTTAAGTCGAGTTAATAGCAAGATTCAATACCACATAGACAAGATCGTAGTAGTACTTTTGGGCGATTCCTAACTCATCACTGTTTAACTTTTTTTTTAAATAAATGTCTTTGTGGAAAACACTGATTTGTCCATTGCAGTGTGTCACTGACAAAGCGAAAATGTTCAGTCACAAAAAGACCGAATAGGTGACAGCAGGAGCAGGTTCTTTCAGTACCGTTTCATGGCACGAGTAGGGGAAAAGTGCACCATCATTTGAGGTTAATGTCTTTCCAGGAGTTAAACTTGACAGATGTTGTAGTAGATGGTAGGCCTCTCGTTGACTGTGTCCCCCATCACATCATAGCAGCAGTCCTGCTTGTGCAGAGGCAGCTCGGTCATAGGCACACCGTTCTGCATGTTGTGAGAGTTCTGTGTGCCATATGAAGGTTGTGACTAGGGAGGAACACACACACACACACACACACACACACACACACACACACACACACACACACACACACACACACACACACACACACACACACACACACACACACACACACACACACACACACACACTGATCAATATCTATGTAATAAGTGACAAACTGTGCAGACATTGAGGTCTAGATTCACATGACATATTGATTTCAGATTGTTAAATGTGTAACCCTGGCTGGCAGACATATTAAATCAATTTAAGACGTCAGTCATTATTATGTGCAGGGCCTCAAATGTGTAGGGCCTCTGATAACTCACATGAAAACAGTTTGACAGGAGCTTAGGTCTATAACTCAATTGTTATGATGTGGTTACGGCTAGACAGTGACAGCTGCCTACCTTGCCAGTAGGTCTGCGAGGAAAGTCTTTCCGACATAAGTGCCCGATGATTCCTGCTGCCAGGGCGTCTCCCAGCACGTTGATCATGGTTCGGAATCTGTCCCTGAAAGGACAGGGAATACAAAGGCTCCAGAGGTCAGTCTCTCACTCCAACCAAAAACGTTTGCTTCTGAATGCAATTTAGGTTTCCTTTGACATATGAATGAATTCACTTTTTAAACATAAGATGTTCTGCCGTTTCAGTCACTATTAACATGTAGTTTATGTTCTACTATGAAGATATTGAATAGGACTAATTGTTGTCAAAGTGAACTTACAGTACCCAGTCGATGGTCACAATGAGAGTAATGTCATCAGGTGGCAGACCCACTGATGTCAGCACAATCACCATGGTGACGAGGCCGGCCTGGGGGATCCCAGCAGCACCTATGCTGGCAGCTGTTGCTGTTATACTTCAAACAGAGACCAACACAATCAATTACTCAGCTAAGAAGGTGCATTACAATATTGTTCTGCCATGGTTAATATGATATGAGCTATACCCTTTAAAAAGTTACATAACCTACGTTTAGTGATTTTTCATTCAATCAAAAACAGTGACCAAATCTCATCGTGAAAAACATTACATTAATGTTGTACAGTGACATTCCCATGTAGTTGTGTGAAACAGAAGTCATATTCAGGATGTTACTCTTTGTGAAATGGTTATAATCTTGGCACCCAGAACCAAGACTGTCATGGCAGACTACACCGACCGGTTACTGCTTTTGAGTTAGGACTCAAAGTTTCACCCAGTATATGGATTGGGTAGCTTTATGAGAAAGTTTACATGAGAATTGGAGTGATTTGAAACCCCATACATACCTAATGGTGACCAGCTGGCTAAAGTCCAGCTCATAATCGTTGACCTGGGCGATAAAGATGGCCGCCACGGCCTCGTAGAGAGCTGTTCCGTCCATGTTAATGGTGGCGCCCACAGGCAGCACGAAGCGAGCTATCTGCCGATCCACATTGCAGTTCTCCAGCAAGCACTTCATAGTAATGGGCAGAGTGGCAGAACTTAAGAGAGAGAGAGAGTTGAGTTAAGGGACTTTTACCATTCTCACTGATATCCTCTGGATATATTGTTTGTTTTCCTTAATTTGGAATAGTTTAGTTTACACTACTTAATTACAACAATCAGCTTTCATGCTTTTTTTTTTGTACATTTAGGCTATTATTCTCTTAGTACATTATTATTCTCTTAATACATTTCTGTGCTTGACTGTTCGCCTCTAAACACCATAATGTGGATCAATAGCAACATGATGCAGAAGCATTTGAGTAAGTTTTAACAGTTTCAAAGAAAGTGTTTGAAACTGGAGATGATCAATCAAACATTACAATGTTTTATAAGGAACCTTTTTCATGCATTCAGCTCAACCCTGTGACAGTGTTCTTCACACCTGGTCCTGGAGGGCCACAGTGTTTGCAAGCTTTTGTCCCAACCCAGCACTAACACACCTGAATCAAATGAATCAGGTGTTATATGACTCAGCTGAATGGGGGGAGGTCACTTTAATTTCAAATCAGGGGGTGAACTGAAATTCGATTCACAAATTGAAAAAAGTCAATTTCCGATTCAACATGAGTTTAATGTCAATTCACTTCCTGCTGAACTGACTGAATTAAGAAAGGAATTGAACTCAGCCCAGGTTGTTGGTTGCACACTGCAGCCCTGCACACTGCAGCCCTCCAGGACAGTAAAAAAGATCATTGTTTAATGAGAAAATAGGACACAGACAGACCTTGAGGAGGTGGCCAGTGCTATGACCAAGGCTTGAAGCAGGCCTCTGATGAAAGTGAAAGGGTTTTTCTGAGTCAGGATGAGGTAGAAGAAGGGGAGGAGGATGAGGCCGTGGACAAAAAGCCCGGCCAGAACAGTGATGGTGTACCAGCCCAGCTTCTTCCCAAGAGTAGATGGGTCCTGCATGTCCAGGATTTTTCCAGCTACGAGGAATATGATCCCAAATGGAAAATACCTGGCCAGAAAAAAATAAAGGAAGAACTGTGTTTCACTGTTGTTCAAGAAACACCTCCAAAGACTTTCTATACAACCTACATGTAACTGCCAAAATAAAGGAAACACCAACATAAAGTGTCTTAATAGGGTGTTGGGCCACCATGAGCCAGAATAGCTTCAATACACCTTAGCATAGATTCTATTGGACGGATGTAAAACCATTCTTCCACAAGAAATTCCATCATTTGGTGTTTTGTTGATGGTGGTGGAAAAGGATATCTCAAGCGATATTAAAGAATCTCCCATAAGGGTTCAATTGGGTTAAGAGCTGGTGACGGAGGTGGCCATGGCATTTGGTTAATATCGTTTAAATGCTCATCAAACCATTCAGTGACCACTCGTGGCCTGGGGATGGGGGCACTGTCATCCTATGGGGTCATAGCCATGATAGACAAAATAGTGGCCTGCCCAGCATTTTTATACCTTTTATACACCCTAAGCATGAAGGGATGTTAACTGCTTAATTAACTCAGAAACCACACCTGTGTGGAAGCACCCGCTTTCAATATACTTTGTATCCCTCATTTACTCAAGTGTTTCCATTATTTTGGCAGTTACCTATAGGTCAAATGTGTTTTTCCTAATGCGCAGTTTCCACCCAGTAAAACAGAATAAAAATAAATAAATTGTAATTTATATCATGCTATATATTGTGAAAACTGTACTCACAAAAAAAAGAAAAAGAAAGAAAGATTGACCCCAAAGATTGTCATTTTTTCTAGTCACTATAATGGGGGATCCCGTTTTCTGTAAACAATGCCTGCAGTACCGCGGTCGGCCTTGAACCGCTGTGGCTTCAATGAGAGGGGGCAGTCATTTTGCCCTGGTGGTGCCAGAGGTCCCTGGGATAAGTCACTGTTGACCCTGAGCACAGGGTGAGCTACTCCTGCTTGACTAATCCTTGGCATGTGCAGTTCGCTGCTGGGTGGAACGAAGCAAGATAGTCGCCTGACTTCTCCACCACAGTTTGACCACAAGACAATGACCCAATTCTCACCACATGCCCGTGTACAGGTCGTAACCACAGAAAGTCACACTGAATGGACATCACATCCACAAACCTGGTGTTGCCATTCTCTAAACCACTGAGCCAGTGGAACCATGATAATGTAAACTATTTACAAAGCTCGTCCCCCACTTACCAAACAGCAGTGTTGATGATTTTCATGACACATTCGTTGATACACTGACACAAGTTAACTAGTGGTGCTCCTCTCTCGCCTATTTTCCCCAGTAACAGCCCTAAAGAAGCAAAATGAAAATGATTTAGATAGAGATGGATACACATACAGTTGAAGACGGAAGTTTACATACACTTAGGTTGGAGTCAATAAAACTCGTTTTTCAACCACTCCACAAATTTCTTGTTAACAAACTATTGTTTTGGCAAGTCGGTTAGGACATCTACTTTGTGCATGACACAAGTCATTTTTCCAACAATTCTTTACAGACAGATTATTCCACTTGTAATTCACTGTATCACAATTCCAGTGGGTCAGAAGTTTACATACACTAAGTTGACTGTGCCTTTAAACAACTTGTAAAATTCCAGAAAATGATGTCATGGCTTTAGAAGCTTCTGATAGGCTAATTGACATCATTTGAGTCAATTGGAGGTGTACCTGTGGATCTATTTCAAGGCCTACCTTCAAACTCAGTGCCTCTTTGCTTCATGGGAAAATCAAAAGAAATCAGCCAAGACCTCAGAAAAAAAATTGTAGACCTCCACAAGTCTGGTTCATCCTTGGGAGCAGTTTCCAATCGCCTGAAGGTACCACATTCATCTGTACAAACAATAGTACGCAAGTATAAACACCATGGGACCACCCACGCAGCCATCATACCGCTCAGGAAGGAGACGCGTTCTGTCTCCTAGAGATGAACGTACTTTCGTGCGAAAAGTGCAAATCAATCCCAGGACCACAGAAAAAGGACCTTGTGAAGATGCTGGAGGAAACAGGCACAAAGTATCTATATCCACAATAAAACGAGTACCAATATCGACATAACCTGAAAGGCCACTCAGCAAGGAAGATGCCACTGCTCCAAAACCGCCATAAAAAGCCAGACTACGGTTTGCAACTGCACATGAGGACAAAGAATGTACTTTTAGGAGAAATGTCCACTGGTCTAATGAAACAAAAATAGAACTGTTTGTCCATAATCACCATCGTTATGTTTGGAGGAAAAAGGGGGAGGCTTGCAAGCTGAAGAGCACCATCCCAACCATGATGCACAGGGGTGGCAGTATCATGTTGTGGGGGTGCTTTGCTGTAGGAGGGACTGGTGCACTTCACAAAATAGGTGGCATCATGAGGAAGTAAAATTATGTGGATATATTGAAGCAACATCTCAAGACATCAGTTAGGAAGTTAAAGCTTGGTCGCAAATGGGTCTTCCAAATGGACAATGACCTCAAGCATACTTCCAAAGTTGCGGCAAAATGGCTTAAGGACAACAAAGTCAAGGTACTGGAGTGGCCATCACAAAGCCCTGACCTCAATCCTATAGAACATTTGTGGGCAAAACTGAAAAAGCATGTGCGAGCAAGGAAGCCTACAAACCTGACTCAGTTACACCAGCTCTGTCAGGAGGAATGGGCCAAAATTCACCCAATTTATTGTGGGAAGCTTGTGGAAGGCTACCCAAAACGTTTGACCCAAGTTAAACAATTTAAAGGCAATGCTACCAAATACTAATTGAGTGTATGTAAACTTCTGACCCACTGGGAATGTGATGAAAGAAATAAAAGCTGAAATAAATCATTCTATCTACTATTATTCTGACATTTTCACATTCTTAAAATAAAGTGAGAATCCTAACTGTCCTAAGACAGGGAATTTTTACTTGGATTAAATGTCAGGAATTGTGAAAAACTGAGTTTAAATGTATTTGGCTAAGGTGTATGTAACCTTCTGACTTCAACTGTAGCATTGAAACAGAAAAAAAAAAATAGGATAAACTGTTTTTACCCATGGTGGCAGAGAAGATGACGATCCCCAGCACATTCATCTGTTGGCTGCTGCCAGCTCTGGTCTTGTATTGAATCTCAGGGGGTGGAGTGAGCTCCAGGAACACCGTCCGACCAGTGGGGTCACTATCGTCAGGCATGATGTACACAAAGTTGGGCTGCACTGTGACCCTGGGGACTTTCAGGATGTGGACCAGATCTGTTTTGTACTGGATCAATAAGAACATTGCAGATGAGGAAGGTGATTTAAAGTACAATACCCATGAGCTGTAGGGATTTGTCTTGACTTGTTAATCACTACCAATGGAAGGTCTTCTATGTCTGGCATATTATTAAATAAACAATGGTACAGTGCCTATAGAAAGTATTCATACCCCTTGACGTGTTGCACATTTTCTTGTGTTACAGCTTGAATTCAAAATGGATTAAATAAATAAAAAATCTCACCTATCTACACACAATAACCCACAACAAAGTGAAAACCTGTTTTTAGAAATGTTTGCAAATTTATTGAAAATTAAATACAGAAATATCTAATTTACATAATTATTCACACCCCCACATGTTAGATGTGTTATCACCTTTGGCAGCAATTACAGCTGTGAGTCTTTAAGAGGTAAGTCTCTAAGAGCTTTGCACACCTAAATTGTACAATATTTGCACATTATTCTTAAAAAATTATTCAAGATCTGTCAAGTTGGTTTTTGATCATTGCTAGACTGACATTTTCAAGTCTTGCCATAGTCTTTCAAGCCGATCTAAGTCAAAACTGAAACTAGGCCACTCAAGAACATTCAATGACATCTTGGTAAGCAACTCCAGTGTATATTTGGCCTTGTAATTTAGGTTATTGTCCTGCTGAAAGGTGAATTTGTCTACCAGTGTCTGTTTGAAAGCAGACTGAAAAAGCTTTTCCTAGAGAATTTTGCCTGCGCTTATCTCTATTCGGTTTATTTTTATATTAAAAATCTCCCTAGTCCTTGCCGATTACAAGCATATCCATAACACGATGCAGCCACCACAATGCTTGAAAATATGAAGAGTGGCACTCAGTGATGTGTTGGATTTGCCCAAAATATAACACTTTGTATTTAGGATATAAAGTTAATTTCTTTCCCACATTTTTTGCAGTTTTACTTTAGTGCCTTATTACAAACAGGATGCATGTTTTGGAATATTTGTTATTCTGTGGAGGCTTCCTTCTTTTCCTTCTGTCATTTAGGTTACTATTGTGGAGTAACCACAATGTTGTTGATCCATCCTCAGTTTTCTCCTATCACAGCCATTAAAAGTTTCCTTCCTTTCTGGCAACTGAGTTAGGAAAAACACCTGTATCTTTGTAGTGACTGGGTGTATTGATACACCATCCAAAGTGTAATTAATAACTTCAACATACTCAAAGTGATATTCAATGTCTGCTTTTTATTTTATTTTTACCCATCTACCTATAGGTGCCTTTCATTGCGAGGCATTGGAAAATCTCCTTTGTCTTTGTAGTTGAATCTGTGTTTGAAATTCACTGCTCAACTGAGGGACCTTACAGATCATTTTATGTTTGGGGTACAGAGATGAGGTAACCATCCAAAAACAGTTAGCGTACAATTTCCACGGCCCCGCGGAAACCTAATTCTAAAATCCCCATCAAAATACGTCTGTTTAAGCTATCGATATATGGCATGGGCTCAATCCATCGCATCTGCCGATATCGCCCTTCCGCATCTACGGTGAAAGGTGGCAGAGTTAAAGCGGTGTTTGTCAGACCATGAGACCCCCCGAAAAGCAGTCTTCTCACGAAAAGTCTGTAGCGTCCGAACTGTTTGGCCTACAAACTCTCACGAACGCGGTGGTGGGTGTTCTCTGTTTTGCTCTACGACCCCCATAAGCGTCACGGGACTCATCTGAAGTTGGTACAGCCTCTTCTGCCAACTTCTGTGTGCAGCGTACGAACAGTTTGGGCTACACACTAACACACTCTGTGGAAAGGTGAGACTCTCACAGACATGTACATGTCGGGTTGTATTGCTCTATTAAGTGAGTTGTTAAGCAAATCTTTCCTCCTGAACTTATTATTATTATTAGGCTTGCCATAACAAAGGGATTGAATAGTTATTGACTAAAGACATTTCAGCTTTTCATTTTTAATGAATTTGTAAAAATGTCTAAAAACATAATTCCACTTTGACATTATGTTGTATGGTGACACAAAATCTTAATTTAATATATTTAAAAATCAGGCTGTAGCACAACAAAATGTGGAAAAAGTCAAGGGGTGTGAATACTTTCTGAAGTCACTCTATATGTGTCATACTGTACGTTAGCATTGGTCTGGTGTTACCTGTTGAAATGTCGCCTCAATAAGATTGGAAGGAACCATATTCCTGTAAAAAGATAATGTTATGATTTAGCTTAGCATGTTGATATGTTGGTGCATACAGTAAGGGTAAAACGCATGGCCATTCATTCCTGATCAGTATCTGTAAGGTCAAGTGTAATTATTACCATATAAGAGGGAATCATAATAATTCCAACTTGATAAGTATGATCATGAATAACATGCTTTTTCAACCTTTTGAATCAAATCAAATCAAAGTTTATTTGTCACGTGCGCCGAATACAACAGACCTTACAGTGAAATGCAAATAAAGGTGTTAGGTGAACAATAGGTAAGTAAAGAAATAAAACAACAGTAAAAAGACAGGCTATATACAGTAGCGAGGCTATAAAAGTAGCGAGGCTATTGTCACAGTAATTTGTGAGCCATTTGTAATTTGTGAGCCATGCAAAGGAAAGTGGTCCCCTGCAGTCTAATCATTGATGTGTATTCCACAGAATGTATATAAGTGATGAATATACCTTTTGATGTATGTCTGCATAAAGTGCAGCTTTTTGACAATACAAAACATATTTTATGAATTGAAGTATTTTAAGGTTTAAAGTATTTGCATGGGCCAAACAATTACTATGCCTGCAAAGAAATGAAGAACTTGTGAAGTGTCTTCGTTTTACATCAGTGAACACAGTAGAGGCAATTTGTCCCCTACGTTATCAGTTTTTACTCTGGCTCTCCTCTATTCCTCTCTTTACTCTGCAGTGTCAGAGGTTGAATTAATAAGTGGATAAAGAGGGCAGACGACTCCTGTGAAGGCCCTTAAAAGAGGGAAGTACTTTCAAACAGGCACGAGCCAGAAACCCTCCTGACGTGTGCCGGTCAAGCAATCGTCCACGAAGATAATTTGTATCCCCACTGTTCATGACTGGGTTAATCTGTAAATCATCCCTTTTGGACTACTATAAAAACTTTCATCACCCCTGTCATTTAACTGGATTAACTGGACAAATTCACTTATATGTGTATTAAACTAGTCAAAAGTTTAGTATTTGGTCTCATAATCCTAGCATGCACTGACTACATCAAGCTTGTGACTCTACCAACTCGGATGCATTTGCTGTTTGTTATGATTGTGTTTCAGATCATTTTGTTACCAATAGAAATTACGGGTATTTATGCCTCTAACTTTTGCACTCATCATTATTCATGAATCATGGTAGCATCCACATTAATGTAGAAGTGTTTAGAAACATATTATATTAGTATTTACAATCAAAGTGATGCCAAAATCACACAATACATTATTTACAATGAATTTCTATTGGGCACAAAATAATCTGAAACACAACCAAAACAAACGGCAAATGCATCTAACAAATTTGTAGAGTCACAAGCTTGATGTAGTCATTGCGTGCTATGAATATGGGACTAAATACTTACGTTTTTACTACTCTGATATACATGTAAGTGAATTTGTCCCAATACTTTTGGTACAGTAAAATGGGGGGGACTATGTAATTTCTAAACGGTTTACCCGATATGGATGAAAATACGCTGAAATGAAAACTGACAGTCTCCACTTTAACCTTGTAGTCATTATATCACTTCAAATCCAAAATGCTGGAGTACGGAGCCAAAACAACAACATCACTGTCTCAATACAGTGGAGCTCACTGTTGAAACTGGCAGTCTGGTTGTGGTTGCTAGATTTTCCGCCAGCATTGAATGGGGCCATGCCACAGGACTGTCGGTTTCTAAATCGAGTCTCAACTCCCTTCAGCCAAGACACACTGCTGTAACAAATCCAACTTACACCTGAAAGCACTTTCTGGAAATCAATATCTGGAGTCTGTGACTGAGGAGTGCCTTTCATCTGGCCACTCTACCATAAAGGGGACGATGTTTGGGGGTGAAAGGGGACGATGTTTGGGGGTGAGGGTGCTGTGATTTTTTGCCTGCGCTATATAGGGCTACATTGGACGGCTAATGCAGGACTCGTAAAGGCCTAGTGCAATACTTTAGAGAAAAAATTCAATGTTCAAAAATATATATTTTTGTATTAATTATTGTATTAATATATTCCACTCTTTTAGGGGGTGCTGCAGCACATTCCGCACCCCTACTTTCGGTGGCTATGTCTGCAATTGATTGAATACTGTCTTAGGTTTTGCTGAAGGGGTCTGAAGATATTGGTTGTTCCTAGACTGTATGTATTGTATATTGTTTGTCCCTAGACTGAAGATATACAGTGCATTCGGAAAGTATTCAGACCCCTTGACCTTTCCCACATTTTGTTACGTTACAGCCTTATTCTAAAATTGATTAAATTGTTTGTTTTTCCTCATCAGTCTACATACAATACTCTATAATGAGAAAGCAAAAACAGGTTTTCAGAACTGTTTGCAAATGTATAAAATAAAAAAAACTGAAATATCACATTTACATAAGTAAACGCTACAAGCTTGGCACACCTGTATTTGGGGAGTTTCTCCCATTCTTCTCTGCAGATCCTCTCTAGCTCGATCAGGTTGGAGGGGAGCTTTGCTGCACAGCTATTTTCAGGTCTCTCCATAGATGTTAGATCGGGATCAAGTCTGGGCTCTGGCTGGGCCACTCAAGGACATTCAGAGACTTGTCTCGAAGCCACTCGTGCGTGGTCTTGGCTGTGTGCTTAGGGTTGTTGTCCTGTTAGAAGGTGAACCTTCACCCTAATCTGAGGTCCTGTGCGCTCTGGAGCAGGTTTTCATCAAGGATCTCTCTGTACTTTGCTCCGTCCATCTTTCCCTCGATCCTGACTAGTCTACCAGTCCCTGCCGCTGAAAAACATACCCACAGCATGATTCTGCCACCACCACGCTTCACAGTAGGGATGGTGCCAGGCTTCCTCCAGACGTGGCACTTGGTATTCAGGCAAAATAGTTCAATCTTGGTTTCATTAGACCAGAGAATATTGTTTCTCATGGTCTGAGAGTGCTTTAGGTGCCTTTTGGCAAACTCCAAGTGGGTTGTCATGTGCTTTTTACTGAGGAGAGGCTTCCATCTGGCCACTATACCCTAAACGCCTGATTGATGGAGCGCTGCAGAGATTGTTGTCCTTCTGGAAGGTTCTCCCATCTCCACAGAGGAACTCTGGAGCTCTGTCAGAATGACCATCGGGTTCTTGGTCACCTCCCTGACCAAGGCCCTTCTCCCCCGATTGCTCAGTTTGGCCGGGCCGCCAGCTCTAGGAAGAGTCTTGGTGGTTCCAAACTTCTTCCATCTAGGAATGATGGAGGCACTGTGTTCTTGGGGACCTTCAATGCTGCAGAAATGTTTTGGTACCCTCCCCCAGATCTGTGCCTTGACACAATCCTGTCTCGGAGCTCTACGGACAATTCCTTCGACCTCATGGCATGGTTTTTGCTCTGACATGCACTGTCAATAGTGGGACCTTATACACTGCTCAAAAAAATAAAGGGAACACTAAAATAACACATTCTAGATCTGAATGAATGAAATATTCTTATTAAATACTTTTTTCTTTACATAGTTGAATGTGCTGACAACAAAATCACACAAAAATGATCAATGGAAATCAAATTTATCAACCCATGGAGGTCTGGATTTGGAGTCACACTCAAAATTAAAGTGGAAAACCACACTACAGGCTGATCCAACTTTGATGTAATGTCCTTAAAATGCTCAGTAGTGTGTGTGGCCTCCACGTGCCTGTATGACCTCCCTACAACGCCTGGGCATGCTCCTGATGAGGTGGCGGATGGTCTCCTGAGGGATCTCCTCCCAAACCTGGACTAAAGCATCCGCCAACTCCTGGACAGAGTCTGTGGTGCAACGTGGCGTTGGTGGATGGAGCGAGACATTATGTCCCAGATGTGCTCAATTGGATTCAGGTCTGGGGAACGGGCGGGCCAGTCCATAGCATCAATTGCCTTCCTCTTGCAGGAACTGCTGACACACTCCAGCCACATGAGGTCTAGCATTGTCTTGCATTAGGAGGAACCCAGGGCCAATCGCACCAGCATGTGGTCTCACAAGGGGTCTGAGGATCTCATCTCGGTACCTAATGGCAGTCAGGCTACCTCTGGCGAGCACATGGAGGGCTGTGCGGCCCCCCAAAGAAATGCCACCCCACACCATGACTGACCCACCGCCCACCACCCTCATGGAGTCTGTTTCTGACCGTTTGAGCAGACACATGCACATTTGTGGCCTGCTGGAGGTCATTTTGCAGGGCTCTGGCAGTGCTCCTCCTTGCACAAAGGCGAAGGTAGCGGTCCTGCTGCTGGGTTGTTGAACTCCTACGGCCTCCTCCACGTCTCCTGATGTACTGGCCTGTCTCCTGGTAGCGCCTCCATGCTCTGGACACTACGCTGACAGACACAGCAAACCTTCTTGCCACAGCTCGCATTGATGTGCCATCCTGGATGAGCTGCACTACCTGAGCCACTTGTGTGGGTTGTAGACTCCGTCTCATGCTACCACTAGAGTGAAAGCACCGCCAGCATTCAAAAGTGACAAAAACATCAGCCAGGAAGCATAGGAACTGAGAAGTGGTCTGTGGTCACCACATGCAGAACCACTCCTTTATTGGGGGTGTCTTGCTAATTGCCTATAATTTCCACCTGTTGTCTATTCCATTTGCACAACAGCATGTGAAATTTATTGTCAATCAGTGTTGCTTCCTAAGTGGACAGTGTGATTGACTTGGAGTTACATTGTGTTGTTTAAGTGTTCCCTTTATTTTTTTGAGCAGTGTATATAGGTGTGTGCCTTTCCAAATTATGTCCATTCAATTGAATTTACCCCAGGTGTACTCCCATCAAGTTGTAGAAACATCTCAAGGATGATCAATGGAAACAGGATGCAACTGAGCTCAATTTCGAGTCTCATAGCAAAAGTTCTGAATACTTTTCTATTTTTATAAATTGGCAAAAATGTCTTAAAACCTGTTTTCGCTTTGTCATTATGGGGTATGGTGTGTAGATTGATGAGAATTGTATTCTTATTTAATCAATTTTAGAATAAGGCTGTAACGTAACAAAATGTGTAAAAATGGAAGGAGTCTAAATACTTTCCAAATGCACTGTATCAGGACCATTCCATGAATGAGTCCCTTTGATATTTTAAGTAGAAATCACGCTTCAGTTTTGCTTCTGGTTTATCTTTATTGGTCACTCACCTAATGAGATCTAGCAAGGCATCAGCAGAAGTCATGACGGGCCCTCCTCCTAGCCTGTTGCTGTCCATCTCAGTGCCCACCCCGGGCTTGATGATGATCACCAGCAGGATACCCACCACCACCGCAATGAAGGTGGTCCACAGGTAGTAGGTCACAGTGAGAACACCCACACGACAACAGGCTTTGGACTCCATAGACGACAGGCCTGACATTAAACTGTAGAGAGAGAGAAAAAGAGAGAGGATTGGTTAGGATGAAATCATCAAAACATGCAATAAAAATGGCCCAATAATTGCTCAGGTGCCTAAATTGGTACTCAAATATGGTTCCATTCTAGTGAGTGATTAAAGGAAACTAAGGAGAATGTGGACCTAAGTGAGATCTAATGAACATTTCTATTGAAGTGGCAGAAGGACACCTTTTCAAGTGTTTGTCGTAAGCACTACTTCCTATACTACCTAACCAAACATAGCAGGTATAAAATAAATGCCTGAAACTAGATCCCTTACATACTGGTATTGACAAGAAGAAAAAAAACTGCGGGGGGAGGTTCTCTTCTGCACTGTTCAACCAATCCAGTAAATGTGGAGGGGGAGTTAAGATGGAGCGTCGCCTTGGGTGTCGCCTTGTTTCCATTTCCCCTGATAACCGGAATATCTGGTTTTTGGGGAATTGGCAGAGGCTATATACTATCTGACAGTTGTAATATAACTGGAACCTGTCATATTATGTCGACCATATGGAATCTACTGAAATCTGGTTTCTAAAGTCTTGTTTTGTTGTACTGTTTTAAGCCCCATTCAACTTGAATGAAGAGTGATATCATTACCTGTCTATAGGGGGTAGCTACTATCATTGGGTGTGGTGTGATAACAACATAAAAAGTCGTCCTGCAGTCAGCATTCTCTCCAATTCATTTAACACCTAGTCCAGTTATGCACTTTTCTCAAAAGTCACTTTTGAGGCTGGTTCTTTTTTGTGGTGTGTGAAGTATATTCAATCAACAATAGAGGAATTCACAGTGAAGATCAAATTATAGTTGTATTACTCTATTGCTGGTTGAATATGCAACCACATTACTGGAAAGAAGTTGACATTAAAGATGTTTACCTGGACGTGATGAGGGGGAGGATCAGCATTTTGAGCACTCTCATGAGAAGTTCTCCAGGGAAGGAAAAATAAATCTTAGCCTGGAGGGGAAATCAGAAGAAACATTAATGTTAATTAAGTAGGGATGAAGCACTCACTCCAAAGCAGTGGCAGCTGGTGACTTAACACATTTGAGGAGGATGATTGTTGAAAAAAAGGGCACCTTCAAACATATTCCAAAACTTTGTCTCTTTCCACAGGAGACCCTTTACAATAGTTGGACAGATATTTTTGTTTCAAGTATTAATTTCTTCTAGACAAAAGTGCCCATCAGCACACACTTGGGTGAATGTCAAAAGCCTTTTGCTTGATTCCTCATGTCCTCTCTCCTAGATTCCTTCTCAAACCACCAAAAGGAGGTCAGGAGAACATGATAGAAGATCAAAGGTTCCTTCTCCTCCAATGCTCCTTCAATGTTTTGAGAAGGGAAATTGAGGAAAAGGCTTTTCAGATTCACCCCTTGTGAAAAGGTGAAAGGATGTTATTGGTTTTCAAAATAGTAAAGAAATAGCTGTGAATAATATTGGTTGATTCAATCTGGTTCATAGGTCTGGACTATTACCTTTTGCATTACAAGATATCACAACACTGCTTTACATCAGTCATTGGTGTTGATAAAAATTATAAATCAACGTGGTTTAAAATGTTTGGATGGCACTGATGGGTCTCAGAGCCATCTATGACTTTAAGTGACTCAGATATACTGAACAAAAATATAAACGCAACATGCAACAATTTCAAAGTTTTTCCTGAGTTGCAGTTCACATAAGGAAATCAGTCAATATAAATACATTGATTAGGCCCTAATCTATGCATTTCACATGACAGGGCAGGGGCACAGCCATGGGTGAGCCTGGGGGTTGCGTGGTTACACGTGGTCTTCGGTTTTAAGGCCAGTTGGACATACTGCCAAATTCTTTAAAATGGCGTTCTCTGGCAACAGCTCTGGTGGACATTTTTGCAGTCAGCATGCCAATTGCACGCTCCCTCAAAACTTGAGGCGTCTGTGGCATTGTGTTGTGTGACAGAAGTGCACATTTTAGTGGCCTTTTATCATCCCCAGCACAAGGTGCATCTGTGTAATGATCATGCGGTTTAATCAGCTTCTTGATATACCACACCTGTCAGGTGGATGGATTATCTTGACAAGGGATAAGATGCTCACTAACAGGGTAAACACATTTGTCCACAAAATGTGAGAGAAATACGCTTTTTGTGCATATGGAACATTTCTGGGATACTTTATTCAGCACATGGGACCAGTACTTTACATGTTGTGTTTATATTTTTGTTGAGTGTAGCTCTTGGTAGTAACACGCACAGTAATTTCCTCAGGTTAAACCTCCACTCACTTACAATCATCAGCTTTGGGTCATGCGTCACCTCACACACCTGTGATTATCGAGTATACTTTAGGCCATGTTTGCTTTGGCAAGCCAAGTCTCAGTCTGAGATCAAATAATCCCCTCTTCTCCTGACAGGACTGAGCTTGGATTGACCTCAACTATCTACTGTTCTGAACATCGCATTCCTTTTGTCTTCATGTAAAAGTGGACAGGAAGGGCGTGATAATGTGGGCATACGATACCTATCCTTCTTTACCTTATGAGCACCATAGATGGCCTATAACTCTCTAGGTGTCTACTGTTGCTCTCCAACAATATGCTGCATTTATTTTTCTGAAGCCAGTAATTGGTTCACCATCAATGGTCTAGATTAGAATTTATTCTGCCACAAAATGCGTTGAAACTGCTACATTTGCATCAGCGGAGAACTTTCCTCTCAGGAACTGAAACACGTTGCTGAGTAGAGGTCATTAACTCCTTCCCTAACAACCTCTTTTTCAATCAAGGGGATGAATGCATGCTACCAGGGCTGCTCTTCTAGCTGTGCACTGGCTCTCTGTTGCTATAACAATTATCGCACACCACTTTTCAGGTTCCAGTCCCATCATTTGCTGATGGTGTTGTGCACTAGAAGCTTCTCTCAATGGTCCATTACGTCTGCCGGTTGATGTTCTCCAATGCAAACAGGAGCTCTATCGTGCGTTCAAGTGGAACACTTTCACGGATCCACCTCATCCGAAAAGAGTGAGAGATGGTCAAACACAGAAATGTATGCAAAGCCATGGGAGACATATGGACCCGGCAGGCTGGCACTTCAAATAATCAAGCAACATTTGCACATGCATCCGACTTTGTGATAAAGAACCACGTACCTGGGTAGAGAGATGGCTCCCTCTCAACATGAACCCCAGGAGACAGCCGGCCAACATGGCAAAAACCGAGAGCGTCAGCAAGCCGTTGAGCTTCAAGTACCCCCTCAGCCACTGTTTCAAGTCAACGACGAAAGTCCCATGTAAAAATGTCTTGACACGATCGTACATGGGTTTCCCCCCAGAGTCTCCTCTTGGGGAATACGAACTATTGTTGTACCGTGTTTCCTTGCCATCTGTGGGCAGTAGTAGCTCCTCCATAGTGCCAAGTCCTTCACTGGGAAGACAGTCAACTTCTTCTGGAGGGGGCAATTAATTTAGCTTACATGGGGATTAAGCCATCGTGGCATGTGCAGAGTGAATGCCAGACAGTCAAAGCCCACAGTTAGGGAGAATGTGGGGCTAAGAGGCTTACAAGCGTGTAATAACATCTAACAAGTATTTGTTATTAGGTAGCAGGCTGCCATGCTTTTGAACTTCATTGTTTATATCTTGTCATCTCAATCAATCATCACATTTATTTATAAAGCCCCTTTTACATCAGCAGTTGTCACAAAGTGCTATTACAGTAACACAGCCTGGACCTCAAAGAGCAAGCAGAGGTGGAAGCAGAAGCACAGTGGAAAAACTAGGCTAAGAACCGAGGATTCATACTCTTCTAGCTGTTCTGGGTAGTCTTCCGGGTCAACTGCTACCACCTTGCTTTTCGCAAAACCTTTAACTTTCTTGGACGAGTTATAGGCTACTGAGGGAAAAGATTTGACATCCCAAGAATCATGGATTTCATGTAGTAATAGTGTAAAAGGATTCAAGGATGACATGAAGCGTGTCCCAACTTATCCAGAACATTACCTGGTAGAAAGCAGCATAGAGCTGAGATTGGTCCATGGTTCTCACAACCCTTTCACCAGCATCTGGCCTCTTTATTTTGCTGTTTGAACAGCCTTTATGCTGATGTCTCTCTAATGAACCTGCTATTCTTAGAATGCAGAAGGCTCCCATGTCGCACTAACTTCACTTTAGGAAGTTGGCTTTAGCTAGCCCAGATAGGTTCCCAACCTCATAACTAACTACCAAGTGTTATGGGATTTTTATGAATAAATGACTAAAATATGTATACATTTGATTAGAATTATAACTAAACAGAATACTACTTTGTTACTGTGTGAAAGAATCTTATTATAATCATAATGCTGAATGTAATGTGTTCCTTGTTAGAAAGAATGGGTTTATCTTCAGACAGGCTTGAATGATGTGTCTACCCAGGGAGGGGAAAGACCTTGGGTTGGTGGCAGATTATTTAACAGGTGGCAGACAGTGATGAGAAAGCTAACTGTACTGCCATTGTATCCGAGAGGAGGATGGACATTAAAACCTATGACATCATCTTTATTATATAACCTGATGTAAATTGTAATATGATCAGTACTCTCGAGAATAAACGCTATTGATTGATTGATTTTGAGACCGGTCTCTGTCCATTTAATGCTGATAAGTATCTTACAAATTCTTATGTACCTTCGCCTCTCCCGAGCCCGTTGGGGAGTTGCAGCGATGAGACAAGATTGAAAATTGGGGAGAAAAGGGGGTAAAATACAACAAAAAAGTTTGAACAGAAGCCTTAGTCAGGAGGATACAGACAGCTCAAGAGCTTAGATATGCAGAAAAATACATTGGCTTAATGGCTCTAGATTGCAGGAAAAAGCTGTTTCCGGGGTTAGGATGCTAAAATGCAAAATCCTACAATTTACAGCCATCTTCACATACTTTGTGCCCCCTCAGATATTTGGGGTGCATGACGCCCCTGCTACAGGTTCCAGTCCTGCCAGCTTCACCCCAAATTTGCTCCAATTCGAAGTTGTCATTGTAGTAGCCTCTTATCACATACACTGCCAAACTGAACAATTCTGTACCAGGGCCATATTTTATCCAAATTGTCATTAAAATCAAATGTATCAACTGAGATGAAATGGATCCCAATGGAACTGGCCCCATCTCGAACTTTTAAGGATCAGTAGAATAATATTTTTTTAAGGTCAATCTCATAAGGTTTGATTGTAATTTTGTTCTAGTTAACAAAACAAATGTACGGCTGCAATCTAGTCAAATCCTATTAGAAGCTGGATGCATTTGAGTATTGAGCCCAATTGTCAAAGGTGAGGGAGAGAAGGGAACGGAAATTACTGTGAGGAACATATATTTGGTGGGTCAATAGGAGAAAAGGTCAACCAACAGGTAAGTGATGGAAAATGCAACTGAAAACAGGTTTGAGAGGCCTGGAAGGTGGCTGTGCCCCTGAATGTTGTCTGTGGATTTACAGTTACAGTCGCTAGTGAACGTCTACACAGCCCTAGCAGTCTTCACATTCTGCTGCCTTAAATTTTAAATCCGTAACGATGTTCGTCTGAGGAAGAAGGAGTAGACCAAAGCGCAGCGTGGTACGTGTTCATGATGTTTATTATCACCTGAACACTGAAACAAAAGTGGAACAAAACACAACAGTTCATTCAGGTACTCACACAAAACAACTACCCACAACACACAGGTGGGAAAAGGCTACCTAAATATGGTTCTCAATCAGAGACAACGATAGACAGCTGACTCTGATTGAGAACCACACCTGGCCAGACACATAGAAATAGACAACATAGAACAAAACATAGAATGCCCACCCCAACTCACACCCTGACCAACCAAAATAGAGACATAAAAAGGATCTCTAAGGTCAGGGCGTGACAAAATCTAAAAAGAGATTACATTCATTTTTTCCCCCTTACCGATCTACACAACCGACTTAGCTCCTTTTATGTTTATTTTGAACCTGACAAACTCCTCAGTCCCTTCCGGTGACAAGCATTCCCATAACATGATGTTGCCATCACAATACTTGAAAAAACAGAGGATCAACAACATTGCATAAACTCCACATTACTGGCCTGTATGACAAAGTGAAAAGGAAGCCTGTTTTATGAAATCCACTCCAAATCAACCATTCTGTTTGCAACAAGACTGCTAAGTAATACTGCAAGACAACACAGCAAAGAAATTAACTTTTTTGCCTAAATTAAAAACTATAGGTTTGGGTCAAATCCAATACAGAGTAAAACCCTCTGTATTTTAAGTATTGCGGTGGCATCATCATGTTGTGGGTATGCTTGTCACCGGCAAGGACTGGGGAGTTTATCAAGATCAAAATAAATATGAAAGGAGCAAAGCCAAAAACAATGGATATAATAATGTTGCCCTAAGAGTTTTTTCAAAACGATTCACAACTGAAATGCCTTCCAAAGGTGTTTCCACCAAGTAATAACTCATGAAGACATACTCAATCAAGACAGCTTCATTTTTTGTGTATGAAAATGTTCTATAATTTTCTTTCACTATAAAAGTATGGAGTAGGTTGTGTCGATTAGGGAAAAAATGTCATCCTTTTTAAGTTTAATTTTAAGTCAGAAAATGTGTAGACTTACACAAGGCACTGTGTCTTTATTATCTACAAACGCGACATAATAATTAACGTATTATAACATTCTATTAACATATAACATCCTAATGTTAATACATTTCATATTCTGTTGGCATTGCCCTATACTGACAGAATCAAGCAATATTAAGTTTAAAAAGGGATGCTTTATCCAATTTAGCTATACATTTAGCTAATCTCATGGACACCTAGAATGTAGTCTACATGGGCTCTATCTTCAGCTGAGTGCAACAAAGTGACAGTATTTATTGTCAAATGCAAGCATTTTGGCATACTTTGGTCCAGCACAGGACAGCAGTAATATTTCCTGTTGCCGATCTATACAGCCACATTTGCATTAAGTTATGAGGAGTGGAGAAAACAATATCTCATGGATAGAATGTATGGACCTGGAGAATCAGTGACTGGTGATGATTTGCAGTATTAATATGGTGAGGTGAATTTGTCATTTGGTTGAATTCCCCTGTAAAGGTCAACAAACAGCATCATGAACTTTACTCTGTACCAGGACATTTTAGCAAAAAAATAACAGGTTGCTGAAAATTGGCCGCAAGGTTATATTCCAGCAAGACAATAACCCCAAGCACACATCAAAGCCCACAAAGAAATGGTTAATTGGCCATCTCAGTCTCCGGACTTGAAATCTATTGAAAATGGGCGGCAGGTAGCCTAGCGGTTAAGAGCGTTGGACCAGTAACTGAAAGGTTGCTGGTTCGAATCCCCGAGCAGAATAAGTGAAAAAGCTGCCAATGTGCACTTGAGCAAAGCACTTAGTTAGCTGTAATTGCTCCTGTAAGTCGCTCTGGGTAAAAGAGTCTCCTAAATGACAAATGTAAATACTGTGGTTTGAATTGAAGAGAGCAGTCCATAAGCACAGACTAAGGACCTGGAAGGATTCTGTATGGAGGAATTGTCTAAGATCCCTCCCAATGTGTTCTCCAACCCATAAAACATTTTTGAAAAATGCTCAGTGCGGTTATTCTCGCATGGTGAGGTATTGAAAACAGGGGTGTCAATAATTATGAAAACAGGGGTGTCAATAATTCTGACCCCTGCCTTTGAGAAATCTCTTTCTCTGATCAATTGTATTAGTGTAAGGCAATCTAATTTCCCCATTTTTTTGAGCTTACAATACAGCTCAGCATTTAAATAATGTATTTTATAGTCATTTTTGCTCATCGTTATCAAGGGTGTCAATAATTTCAGGCCCCACTGTATCTGTTACAGTAGTAGATTTGAATCACTGTTTACTGTTCCCATGGTTTGCTTAGGAACCCTTTACCTAGGGGAATACTCAGAACCGTCGGTAAGACCCAAGATTAACTTCTGACATGCTGAACAGGGCGTTGTCTCAAACCCAGACCGTGGACCCTGTAGACATATTTAACGGAGGGCTCAAACTATCTTTGTAAATGATCCTACTGTAGAACTGACAATTCTAGTTAGCACAGAGCTGTTCTTGCCTAGTTCTGTAATACGTCATCTTTCATGTGGCCCCCAAGGAAGAGTAGCTGCTGCTTTCGCAACAGCTAATGGGAAACCTAATAAAATACCAAATACACAGGCTACGTCCTGACCTCTCCTTACTTGGGAGAGAGTTAGGTTGCACTACAGGTTAGACGCAATGGTTTGCCAGTTGCTAGTTCACCAACTGGAATGGAGGAAATCACATCTAAATATACATTGAGTTCACAAAACAGTAAGAACACGTGCTCTTTCCATTACATAGACTGACCATATGAATCCAGGTCAAATCTTATGATCCATTATTTATGTTACTTGTTAAATTGACTCCAATCAATGTAGATGAAAGGGAGGAGACAGGTTAAAGAAGGATTTTAAAGCCAAGAGACATGGTTAGTATATGTGTGCCATTCAAAGGGTGAATGGGAAAAAGGGGGAGGTGTTCTTTATGTTTTGTACACTAAGTGTATATGGGCATTTCCTTTCGAAAACAGAGCTAAAATTCAGAAATCCCACCTAAGCCATCCAAGGTCAAAATAGTTTGTGGTACTGTTCATCTGATTGCAACATGTTTCTAAAACATGAACCAAATAAGATAAAGGCAAAGATGTCTGGCCATCGTGTGAGTAAGGTTTTCTTTGATGCTCAATTCAATCAAATTAAAAATGGAAAACCTCACCGCCAAAACATGTAATATACAGTATATATAAAAATAGTTTAAGAGAAACATTTGTCACAACATTGCAAACAGTTTTCATATAAATAAAGTATTTAACCATCACCTACCCCATGTTGTAATAGAAGTCATAACTTATTTGCATTTCACTGTTCATTATATAAAGGGAAGCTGGTTGCCACTGAATATAAAACATCATTGCATTAAAACTATTTTCGCAATAATGAAAGTTTCCTTTTGTTTTAAGACCCTAAAAGCACAGATTGATATGGACACATTCAATATATAACTGCCCTACTATACATTTGAACAACTGATCTTATGTAGATTTTAGGGAGCACAATAAGGGTTGAACATTACAAATGTACCTTTTACAGTAGGCTTCCTCCAGTAAGTGTCTTCTGCAAAACATGTTACGTACTACACATTCACATTAGGAGAAAAACATTTTTCACAAATAAAAAATAAAAAACATATTTAGGTGAAAATGGAATTCCTCGAAGCTGTGTAAAATGATCTGTCAAAGCTAACTGTGGCAAAGACGAATAAATAACAAAAATAGACAGACTCCACTGCTGATATCATTTCTATACCCCATAAATCATGGGTCTCAATATGACTCCATGTTAACATAAACCTAAAAACAAAACAAAAATATCATCTTGATAAGGAAACCATGGATATAATCTCAATGTGACAAATATCAGGACCATACACCAGGCTACACAAAAGGTTTCCAGTGAATTGACTCTTATTTGATTAAGGAGTTAGGGTAATAATTGTTAAAACGCTAAAGTATCCAACTAAAATTACACAATTAGGAAGGTATTCTGACTTGAATTCAACGAACGATTTAACGCAAAAGTCTTGCACACATTTTCTCTCAACTCCGTATTGGGCTATTCATTCTAGGAAACACTTACCCCAACAGACAAAAACAAAATGAAATGTTTTCATATGAAAATTGTACATTGAAATATGCACATATTTTAACACATAGCTTACTGATTATGGAAACAGCAGGTACATAGACCAGACAGTGGATCATATGAACCACTTCATACTAACCACCATTATATCCTTCAACCACAAAAATCAATATGTTAATATCAGTAACATTTCATTGCAAGTAGCACATTTCCTTCAATAAAAGGTTTCCTTTATGTTACAAGTTGTTCACTTCACTGCCAAAATAAGTCTTTACTATAAATGCTAGAAATTATTTTTCTGGATCTCTCGACATCATTTTAATCCGGTCTCTGAAAACATATACTATCAAAGTGACTAGCTTAACCATTACTAATCAATGTCAGGAGCATGTATTCCCTATGGCAGAAACTAACACAGTAACATAGCCTGACTTGGTAAGCAAACATGTTCCAGTGCAAAGAAAAAAACTATGATACTTGATTTACTGTTCCCCTTTACCAAATAAAACATTTACTTTGGTAGTGCTGATGTGCACACAATACAAATTGTGGTCAGTGTGATAATCAGACAACTCATTGCATTAAAATGCTTATTCCTTCCATCACCATTTGATGAACATTAGGCCTGCTAGAACACCATAGCCCAGTATGAGAAAGAGCACCTTAAGCAGTCTGTCATGTTTATCCTCCAGCTCCCGAGACAGGATCTCAAAGAAGGTGACAAAGAGGAAAGTACCAGCAGCCAGGCCTTGGAGCACCACCGATGCAATACTACCTGCCAGGTTCTGGGCACTATTGATGCACATGCCCAGTCCGATGCCAATGGGGATCATGAGGCTGACCGTCACACCCAGTTTGATGGCATCCCTCATGGGCAAAGCAGCTTTGGCAACACTCACCCCCAGAGCCACAGCAGCCAGGGTCTCGTGGATGCCCACCCCCAGGAAGAGGCTTCCAAGCTTGGCCCCGTCCTCCTGGAGGCCCAGCGCCAGTCCCTCAAACACAGAATGGGCAGAGAGAGCCAGGACCAGGCTGGCCAGCCGTAGAGGCCCAGCTCTGGCCAGCTCGGTGGGGCTGAGGTGTCCATGGTGATGCCCATGGTGGTGGTGGCGGCCCACAGGGGAGCCCCGGGTGGGGGAGATGAATGGAGCTTCGTACTCAGAGTCGCTACCAGCCTCTGAGCCCCTTGCGTTGAACGTTTCCAGGTCAATGAAAGATGGCTTCTCCTTCTTGAAGGTGAGCACTGCCTGCTCCACAAAGACTGTGAGGAAGAAGCCCAGCATCATCATGGTCTCTGCCAGTGGGTAGTCTGTGGTGATATTCACCAGTTTAAGGACCTCATCCACCTAAGGCAGAGACACTCAGTAAATGAACATCAGCATAAACATTTTGCTTCTATTCTCTCAAAAAGTTGAGGCTTTCACGTATTGTCAGAATACATTTTTGGGGGTTTCTCAACACACCTTCGGTCTTCCAAACAACTTCTGAGAGGACATGATTATGGGAGCAATCAACCTTTTCCTCTTCAAAATCTAATATTTTCAAAACATAGCTACTTACCTTGTCTCGTACAGCAGGCAAAAGAGCATTGAAGCAAGTGGCCAGAAATACACCCCCTCCAAAAGAATTGCAGAGTGCAAGAGCCTTCCTGTACCTTTGTGCTTTTTCATAGTCCACCTGAATCATGAGTCGCACTGGGACAAGAATCCCAGCCAACATGAGGGCAAACACTCCCAGAAGGCAAAGGACCTTGGCCACTACAAGCTCCATGATGTCCAGATATGGTATTGCTCAGTAATATTAGTGGCACATAACCCTCAAAGCCTCTTCTCCTATTTTCTGTCAGAAAGAGAGATTTGTCTTGTCATGCTGGTCCTGGTCGGAGAGGCTGTGACATCAACTACAAATGATAAAATAAACAGTTAAATATGTGCAAACAAACTAACTAGGTCAACTGTGAGATATATCTGTAGTGACAGTCCGTTACAAACTAGAACAGAAAGCTAAGCTATGACCACCTTGACTGGTTTGAATTGATTTACATTTCATCACAGTTGCGATAACTAGCTAGATGTGCAATCTTGAATGATGCAAAGCACAATCTTTAATACTGCACAACAAGTATAGATATGTACATATCCGACGGCATGTAACGTGACCATGATACAATCAACATGTGAGATTGTTGCTAATTTATCTAGCTAACATTGCACTCATGGCAACACAACGTTAACTTAGTCAATTATCTGAGCAACCCGTTGATAAAACACAGCTTTCTAAGTGGATGCTACAGTAGGTATAATTCATCATTTGGATCACATTGCAATCTTTGTCAGCAGCTAAATTGCACACGAGTAAATAATAATACAATGAATATAGCTAGTTTCTATCGAGCTTTTGATGAGAAATATGAAATACCTCTGTAGTACACCTTTCCTTCACAGCTTTATTCCATGTTCTGGTGACACTTCGTGTTCACACGACGTAAACGTTTGATTGGTGGAGAGCATATCATTATGTGATGACGTTTCGTTGAAAGCTTTTGTAAACAGAGTTCTCTGCTGTAAATTAATGCTAAGCTCCTGAAAATACTTTTTTTGTGCTAAATATATCAATGGAAAACAGAAAGCCGCGCCCTGCTGCTCAGGAGGCAAAACATTTTTTTTTTAGTTTCAAAATGTCCATATTGAATATTGTATATAACTGTAAATGTTGATCACATTCCTGGTGTATGATCATATATTTTGATACATTGAATGTTAATATTGTGAACCTATACATTTTTCCCCTCCGGATTCAGGAAGTGATGTTACTGAGTACTGCCTCTATATATAGGACCCTCCACCCCCATCTGGGATATGAAGACCTAAGGGTCAACATGTTGTTATAAATATCAACTGGAAGCATGAGCAGTGTTTCCCTTTCTGTTTTCCATGAGTTTGCCTACAACTCCAGCACTTGTGGAAATTACCTGGACGTGCATATGTTCTTCAGCTTTCCTAAATGTATCAATCTCACCATGCAATGCAGTTTTTTATTTTTATGTTTCAGTGCACATAGGATACTTGGCATCAATTCAATCTTCAGTCAATTCAAAGAAAGAATTGAACTTCAATTGATGAATTTAATTCCATTTAGAAAATATATTCATGAATTGAATTTCAACTCACTTCCTGAGTTGAAATAAACAATAGGTTTACAATCAAGTAAACATGTTGTTAGGCTAAGTTACCAGTACGATTTAATCAAAGATTGGGAACAAAAACAGACAGCCACCCATGTTGTTAGAAAAAACACATTTCTCATGACAAAATAAGAACAAAGTGGACTGTAGGTGTTATCGTGCAACTCAAGAAAAATGCTGAAACAGCTCCTCCTGGATTACACTAGACAAGTCAACAACCATAAAAGGTCCTATTTGAAATGGTGCATTTAATTCCCATAATGTTGACAGAACTCTACATGCCATCTCTGCCTACCAGTATAACTCTGTACAAATAGATGCTTCTCAAATTAAGGTGGTTGCTGAACTATATCACACAATAATCTGTTGTTGTGTACCTGAAATGACAAAGTTCAAGTGATGCAACTGCATTTAGTCCACTGGGGGTGTAGTGATTCAGTTCACTGGCAAGGATTAGTAACATTAAAACAGTTAAACCAAGTGCTATACTGGTATGACATTGCAGATTGGAGTACAACAGATCCACTCAATCTATACACTTCAGACTAGATTCCTGTTGACAGTGGTTTTATCAAATTTGATCAAAGTTTCACTGACTGGTTTCCTTGGAGGGGAGGGAGGGGCTGCACATGCAATAATTACTCAGTGAAGAAAAGCTTTTTGTCCCCGGAGTTGCGAGAATAATACAAATTACAAAAAAAAGGACACAGGCCGTCTTCACTTTTCCACACACAAATCTTTCTCTGTAAAAAACAAAGAGCAGACCGTTTTAGGATTAGCTATATGAGCAGTTTGTACAAAAGAAAAACAACTCTACGATACATGGACCAACCCATCAAATGTCATTTTAAAATGTTAATCTTACCCGTCTGAGGGTCAAGGTTGCTCATCGTTGCTAGCGCTAGACGGCCGGCTGCGAATTTGACTCCTCAGCTGTTCAATTAGCTCTGGGTTCTGTTGTTGCATCTGCTGCGCAAATTGTTGGCCCCTAAATGGACATGGTTACAGCGAGGTGATGGAATGGCAGTTACCAAGTACGAGTCACAAAAAGGTCATGCATTAATGGATTTTATTAATACTCATACATGTCAAATGCTTTCATGTCTATCACTGATGTCATTGGTATAACATACAATAATATAGCCTAATGTAATAACAAATAATACACAAGTCATATTTGGCACAGACTGAGTAGCGCTAGTAGTCGACTTACGCTTGGATGAGACCAGAGATGTCTCCCGGACCCGCTCCCCCTACTCCAACTCCTGCAGCCGGTCCGGCTCCCAACCCTAACCCTGGTACAGGCCCTGGTCCTGCACCTAAGCCAGGCCCTGGCCCTACTCCAGACGCTGCTGGAGGTCCCATTGGCCCGTAAGCCCCTGACATCATCCCCGACATCCTGTACAACACAGACAAGAAAGGTGGTATATTCTACATGCATTAAACTCAAAGCTAGTTCACAAGTATGGAATCTCAGAGTGCTTTTACAAAGTCCTCGTGCTACATCTAAAAAGAGAGTGTATTTTATAGAAAATAATTTGATAACTTACAGTTGCTGTACTTGTGGGTTGTTCATCAAACCAGATGCCTAGGATAAAGCAGCCGTAACAATTAATATAAATACGAGTTCTACTCTTTGGTAAACCTTTTCTACATATGCTGGTGTATATGACATCTCGTAAATATGAGCATACGACTGGGAAAAATCCACTTGAATGCCCCTCCAACTTGTAATTACTAAAACTTTTGTTAGTTTGGCTTCTTGCAGAGTACCAAAAACACTTGCAGAGATTCTTTAAGCTTTCCGCAAAAATGTGGAAGAGAAGAAATGCATAAGGTGACAGTACATATATATTTTTTTACCATAAACGACGAAGGTCACCAATTTAATTGATCCCAGGTACGTGCTCCCTGGCCACAAACATGGTACAATTTTCCTTAAAGTATAATTTTGTGTAGCTCACAATTTAAAAAAAATGTAACCTTTACTTAACTAGGCAAGTCAGTTAATTACAACTTATTAATTATCGTGATAGTTATCGAATGAAAATATATAGATATCGTGATAATTTATTTGCCATGTCGCCCAGCCCTCCTATTGAGAAACGTCTATCATCCCTAAACTCAGACTCCTCCCACATGCTGAACTCTGACATCACCAATTAAGGAAATAGACTTGATAACAGCTTTTTCAGCAGTTAATTCCAACAACAAATGATATTTAACACAATTTATTTGGGTTTTCAACATTTGTTTACTAGTATGATAGCTGTAATTTTTGTTTATGATTGACGTGGCTTGTTTGCCACTAGCCAAATCGGCATTCTCTACAAGTTCAAAGCACTTGAATGCACACAACTTGTTGCTTACAGTTTACAAGTAGTATTTCAGAGTTTCCCATTTGTCATGCACACAGCATTATAGTAGTATACTGGATCAGCCTGGTTGTTCCTAGTATCTTTCATTTGAAAGGCCCAGTTTTAGTTAATTGGAACTCACCATGTTCATGAAACCAGGGTTACTGAGCAAACCAGCCAGATCAACTCCTCCCACTCCCCCTGTCTGAAGGAGATAATTTAAGAACAACATGATCAACAATGATTCATTCCACATGCGTACAGATGATATGCATTTCCATAGTGGCTGAGATGTTATCAACTTACTGGGCTTGGAGTCTCCATTTTCTGCTCTGCTATTTTCAGGTTGGATTTGTAGGTGTCGTTCTCTGGGTCCAACTCCAGGGCTTTTTTGTAATAACTTACAGCTTCTGTGTGTTTGTTTAAACTGGCTAGAGCCAAACTGGAAGCATGGGACGTTGAAGTCAATGTAAGTCAACCATCAGTCAATAACAAATCAGCAACACACTGGCCCATGTCCACTGTAATATTGAACACTAGTGTCTAACATACCCCATTCTTCCATACGCTTTGCTGTAGTTTGGGTCAATCCCAATGGCAAGTTCACAGTCCTGCACTGCTCCAGCGTAGTTGCCTAGTTTGCTGTATGCAGCAGCCCTGGCAAAAGCAAACCATACAATTAGCAGTACCTTACAAAAACAAATGTGAATTAATTTTAATTGCTTGACAAACTCCATACATGCTTGAACATTGATAATGTACACTTGGATATACCTAATGTGTAAATAATTGTCACATTATCCTCCAAGTTCAGGAGTTTGTTGGTCAATACCTGTTGCAGTAGTAAACTCCATTCTGGGGGTTCATGGCAATAGCCTTTGAGTAGAATTCCACAGCTGCCCCATAGTTCTCAACCCTCATTTGATCATTACCTACCGTGAAAAACACATAATTATTTGCCAGAAGAATGTATAGGCCTATCAACAGCTCTTAACCATAGACCCATTTGAAGAGAGCTGATATTGAAGACTGAGTAATGTACAAACTATTTACAGGGAAGGTCCTACCATCAGTTTTGAGTCGCTCAGCCTCTGCCTCTTCCTCCTCAGTGGGGGAATCTGTGGCTGTGTTTATATTCACGTGGAGGGTGTTTGGATGCTGCAACAGACAGTCAACACATTTGAGACAAACTATTGACCACATATAAAACTATTGACTTCATATAAAGCGGATGTCTTAAATTTACCTTCAGTGTCGCAGAGGCAAAAATCTCTGGTAACGTTTGAGTGACAGCTAGGGTCTGGTCGTTGGTCGAGACATTAAAGGCGGTCTCCAGGCATTGGACTGCAACTGGGAAAGCATCAGATGTTGAGAAATGGCAATGACTGGACACAGTTGAGTCCCTGACCATCTTCCAACATGGGCTAAGAGCCCATCTCCTTTTACTGAATCTTGGCTTCCCAACTCAAACTTACCTTCTAAACTTTCCTGAGCATCTGATGATAGACTCCCAGAGCCCAGTTGATCATGAAGAAAGTGAATGATGGAGAAGGCAAGACGCTTTGTGTCAGTCATTTTGGATTGAGGTCCAAACCTCTTAGTAGAATGTGTATTGTGAGGGACCCTGAAAAAGAAAAGAAAGGAATATGATTATGTTGTCGGTACATCTCCATTGTAAACGGATTGGGATAGATTGTAGGTAGTTATAACAGTAACATTTACACATACCGGTATTATAACAAATAAACCTATATGTTACCATGTCATCTGATTAGATAGCGTCATAATCCTAGGCTATTAACTAGCTAGCTTGTTAGCTAGTAAGTTTGATAACTTGACAAGACGTCGCCAGCTAGCTAGAATGTTCTAGCAAGTTGCTTACGGTCGGCTGCTGTTAGCTAATAAGGCTAACAGAGCTAACAGTTGGCCTACTATGTGAAAACACTCTGACCGTGTATTCGTTAACGTTAGGTGTCTAGTTTTGCTTAAGTGCATGAGAACTGATTAAGCTTAGCTACGTGGATATCTTAGCTTGGGCTATCTAGCTGCTTGTAGCTAAATAACGTTAGTTATCTAGCTTACTTAGCACATTACTGACATGACGCCAATAACAAATATGCTTTGAGCACTTTACCTCGATTTACTCGACTTTCGTTGACATTGACGTGTGGTTTAAAAAACGATACGTTATGGCACACAAAATATGTTATTTAGCAAAAATGATCCTTACCAGTTGCCTTTGCTTCAGGTGCTTCTTGCAGTAGCTGGTGGTGCCAGAGATATTATAAATGTATCTCTGCTGATGGGTCTGGTGATGATAGCAAAAAAGGTGTTGACTTTCGTCGCAAGTGTTAGACGTCATAACTGCGTAGATGAAGCATGCCCGCACTACAGTCGCTTTATCGGCAAACACAGACTGCAAAGCGCTCTGAAAACGTTACTACTTGGTTTTCTGAAAGATGGCACCGACAGGTGAGTACGAAATGCATCCATGTTAGTCTTTCCTAACACTTCATTGCCAAATGAATACAAACTCAAAGGTATACATATTAATACGTCTGTGCTTGGCTTTCTAACGCGTTCTGGTTTTCTGAATGCTACCTAGCTAGTAACGTTAGCTACCTGCTTTTCAGCAACGTTAGCTAGTATTAAACGTTACACACTAGTTTTACTAGGAATTAGCTTACACAATAACGGAATAGTCCGCCAGAAGGCAGACGTCAAATACAAGTAAAGTTCAACTTTGCCGATTGTTCATAGGGTTGGTTCTTATGCGGGGCCGGGGGGATTGACATAAACGTCTAATAAAACATAAATCAGACTTTCCAAACGTGGGTCTGTTGTAGACACACTTCCTTTCCCGCTCACTGTCAAAATAAAAGTCCTGAACGTGCGCTATACCTGCACAAAAAAGCAAGCACTTGTGCTGTGGGGGACTTTTATTTTGACATGGGATAAGCAGAGAGGAACTGACCTCCCGAGGAACTGCGTGAAAATTATGTTTAATTATATGTGCCATTAGAAGGCAGGGCAAACCCTTTTTGGTGATTTCTGGTATATCATCAAAATAGTTGCCGTTTTGGAGTTGCCGTTACCATTGGAAATTAATGTTGAAAGTTCTATTTTATATGACTAAGACAAGAAAGAAACAAAATTATTCCGTTGCTGCTTCCTGTTGACAAGACATTTTGATAAATAGCCCAATGTCAAAACACAGTTAACGGCGTCCTAACCAATATGCAGAAACAGTTCGTGATTATAATGAAAACATAGCAAATGTTATGCTTATCTACTCATACATGTGCAACAATCGTATTGTAATGAAACAGCAGGGAGCAGGTCTCGAACCCTCGACCTCCTAGCTCGAGGTCCGGCGCGCTATCGACTGTGCCGCAAAAGCATGCTCAAAGCATGCAGAGTCGATTTCCGGGCTTATAAACCCAGGGTCGTTACACTACTCCCTCCTTTCAAAGAGCGCGTCCTGGCGCTAGCTTGCGACTTTACGTCTTACAGGAACGCGCTCACCGGCCAAGCACACGCACTGTCGTGGATGCGAGGTCCGATCAATTCTGACACCAAGCAGGGAGCAGGTCTCGAACCCTCGACCTCCTAGCACCTAGGTCCGGCGCGCTATCGACTGTGCCGCAAAAGCATGCTCGAGCGGCAGAGTCGATTTCCGCACTTATAAACCCATGGTCGTTACACTATTATTTGTCAAGACCCTTATAATCGGCACAAGCACTAAAAACTCGTTTTGACAAGTGGCAATGAATCACTTACAGTGCCTTCAGAAAGTATTCAGACCCCTTGACTTATTCCACATTTTGTTACCTTAGCCTTGATCTAAAATTGATTTAAATCGTTTTTTTTTTTTTTTACCTCAATCTACACACAATACACCATTTGGGGAGTTTCTCACATCCTTCTCTGCAGATCCTCTCAAGCTCCGTCAGGTTGAACGGGAAGCGTATTTGCACAGCTATTTTCAGGTCTCTCCAGAGATGTTTGATCGGGTTCAAGTCAGACTCTGGCTGGGCCACTCAAGGACATTCAAAAACTTGTCCCGAAGCCACTCCTACATTGTCTTGGCTGTGTGCTTATGGTTGTTGTCCTGTTGGAAGATGAACCTTCGTCCCAGTCTGAGGTCCTGAGCAGGTTTTCATCAAGAATCTCTCTGTACTTTGCTCTGTTCATCTTTCCCTCAATCCTGACTGGTCTCCCAGTCCCTGCCGCTGAAAAACATCTCCACAGCATGATGCTGCCACCACCATGCTTCACCGTAGGGATGGTGCCAGGTTTCCTCCAGACATGACGCTTGGCATTCAGGCCAAAAGGTTCAATCTTGGTTTCATCAGACCAGAGAGCACCGCCAGCATTCAAAAGTGACCAAAACATCAGCCAGGAAGCATAGGAACTGAGAAGTGGTCTGTGGTCACCACCTGCAGAATCACTTCTTTTTTGGGGGTATCTTGCTAATTGCCTATAATTTCCTCCTTTTGTCTATTCCATTTGCACAACAGCATGTGAAATTTATTGTCAATCTGTGTTGCTTCCTAAGTGGACAGTTTGATTTCACAGAAGTGTGATTGACTTGGAGTTACATTGTGTTGTTTAAGTGTTCCCTTATTTTTTTTGAGCAGTGTATATTTTACAGTGGTTTAGATGGTACATTCTTTCTCTACACTAGCTTGTTTTATCACAATCTGAAATCAGGCAAACTATTAGAATTTGAACAACCAGGAAATGGCAGAGAGATTTCTGCATAGTGCATCTTTAAGTGATAGTTTGACTGTCAAATCCATTTATTGTTGTGGCCAGCAACTTTTATAGACTGCCTCAAATTTTCCTGGGCCATTTCATTAACTCTACGTTTTAAGTCCTGCACATCTCAGCCACTTGTGACAAAATCAGTGGTACAAAACTTTGGGTTACGGATGTAACCTTGGTTCTCTGAGTAGAGTAACGGGTCGCCTGATGACCTATGGGAACTCCTTCCGCTTCACGCGATGTGTTTGAGATGCTTAATATCAAAGATGTTTACAGTCACGCCACACCCTTACTGTACCCACGGGACCTGTTACTATAAAAGGAGTGGTGTGACACACTGTCCATTACTTCAGTCGTGGAGGAACGACATGAAAGCTTGGTGACCTGTTACTCTACTCAGAGAACCGAGGTTACATCCATAACCCAACGTTCTCTTCTGTTTTCGTAACGGGTCGCCAAACGACCTATGGGAGAGGCTGTACCAAAGAGGTTGTTCGAACAACAGAGTGAGAACTCACCATTTAACTTAGTCCAGATGAGTCCCTGGGACGTCCTTGAATCCACCACAGGATGCAACAGAATATAATTAGCCAACAGGTAACACAGAATTTCAACTGACAGCTACTCTGTACAGTCGTGGCCAAAAGTTTTGAGAATTACACAAATATTAATTTTCACAAAGTCTGCTGCCTCAGTTTGTATGATGGCAATTTGCATATACTCCAGAATGTTATGAAGAGTGATCAGATGAATTGCAATTAATTACAAAGTCCCTCTTTGCCATGCAAATGAACTGAATCCCCCCAAAACATTTCCACTGCATTTCAGCCCTGCCACAAAAGGTCCAGCTGACATCATGTCAGTGATTCTCTCGTAAACACAGGTGTGAGTGTTGACGAGGACAAGGCTGGAGATCACTCTGTCATGCTGATTGAGTTCGAATAACAGACTGCAAGCTTCAAAAAGAGGGTGGTGCTTGAAATCAATGTCTTCCTCTGTCAACCATGGTTACCTGCAAGGAAACATGCCATCATCATTGCTTTGCACAAAAAGGGCTTCACAGTCAAGGATATTGCTGCCAGTAAGATTGCACCAAAATCAACCATTTATCGGATCATCAAGAACTTCAAGGAGAGCGGTTCAATTGTTGTGAAGAAGGCTTCAGGGCGCCCAAGAAAGTCCAGCAAGTGCCAGGACCGTCTCCTACAGTTGATTCAGCTGCGGGATCGGGGCACCACCAGTACAGAGCTTGCTCAGGAATGGCTGCAGGCAGGTGTGAGTGCATCTGCACGCACAGTGAGGCGAAGACTTTTGGAGGATGGCCTGATGTCAAGAAAGGCAGCAAAGAAGCCACTTCTCTCCAGGAAAAACATCAGGGACAGACTGATATTCTGCAAAAGGTACAGGGATTGGACTGCTGAGGACTGGGGTAAAGTCCTTTTCTCTGATGAATCCTCTTTCCAATTGTTTGGGGCATCCGGAAAAAATCTTGTCCGGAGAAGACAAGATGAGCGCTACCATCAGTCCTGTGTCATGCCAACAGAAAAGCATCCTGAGACTGTTCATGTGTGGGATTGCTTCTCAGCCAAGGGAGTGGGCTCACTCACAATTTTGCCTAAGAACACAGCCATGAATAAAGAATGGTACCAACACATCCCCTGAGAGCAACTTCTCCCAACCATCCAGGAACAGTTTGGTGACGAACAATGCCTTTTCCAGCATGATGGAGCACCTTGCCATAAGGCAAAAGTGATAACAAGTGGCTCGGGGAACAAAACATCGATATTTTGGGTCCATGGCCAGGAAACTCCCCAGACCTTAATCCCATTGAGAACTTGTGATCAATCCTCAAGAGGCGGGTGGACAAACAAAAACCCACAAATTCTGACAAACTCCAAGCATTGATTATGCAAGAATGGGCTGCCATCAGTCAGGATGTGAACCAGAAGTTAATTGACAGCATGCCAGGGAGGATTGCAGAGGTCTTGAAAAAGAAGGGTCAAAACAGCAAATATTGACTCTTTGCATCAACTTCATGTAATTGTCAATAAAAGCCTTTGACACTGAAGCAGCAAACTTTGTGAAAATTAATATTTGTGTCATTCTCAACTTTTGGCCACGACTATACATCTGATAGTACACCTGCCACAGTATCTTCAAATCACTTGAACAATACTGAAACTATACTTAGTTCATGCCATGAATCATCCCCTGCATAGTGAAACAAAACATTTCCTCAATAGAGGTTGACCGATTATGATTTTTCAACGCCGATACCGTTATTGGAAGGCAAAAAAGGCTGACGCCGATTTTAAAATAATAATAATTTAAAAAACGTATTTGTAATAATGACAATTACAACAATACTGAATGAACACTTATTTTAACTTAATATAATTCATCAATAAAATCCATTTTTAGCCTCAAATAAATAATAAAACATGTTCAATTTGGTTTAAATAATGCAAAAAAAAAGTGTTGGAGAAGAAAGTAAAAGTGCAATATGTGCCATGTAAGAAAGCTAACGTTTAAGTTCCTTGCTCAGAACATGAGAACATATGAAAGCTGGTGGTTCCTTTTAACATGAGTCTTCAATATTCCCAGGCAAGAAGTTTTAGGTTGTAGTTATTATAGGAATTATAGGACTTTTTCTCTCTCTACCATTTGTATTTCATTAACTTTTGGCTATTGGATGTTCTTATAGGCACTTTAGTATTGCCAGTGTAACAGTATAGCTTCCATCCCTCTCCTCGCTCCTACCTGGGCTCGAACCAGGAACACATCGACAACAGCCACCCTCGAAGCAGCGTTACCCATGCAGAGCAAGGGGAACAACTACTCCAAGTCTCAGCGCGAGTGACGTTTGAAACGCTATTAGCGCGCACCCCGCTAACTAGCTAGCCATTTCACACCGGTTACACCAGCCTAATCTTGGGAGTTGATAGGCTTGAAGTCATAAACAGCGCAATGCTTGAAGCATTGCGAAGAGCTGCTGGCAAACGCACGGAATTGCTGTTTGAATGAATGCTTACGAGCCTGCTGGTGCCTACCATCGCTCAGTCAGACTGCTCTATCAAATCATAGACTTAATTATAACATAATAACACACAGAAATACGAGCCTTAGGTCATTAATATGGTCGAATCCGGAAACTCATCTTGAAAACAAAACGTTTATTCTTTCAGTGAAATACGGAACCGGGTGGCATCCATAAGTCTAAATATTCCTGTTATATTGCACAACCTTCAATGTTATGTCATAATTACGTAAAATTCTGGCAAATTAGGCGGCCCAAACTGTTGCATATACACTGACTCTGCGCGCAATGAACGCAAGAGAAGTGACACAATTTCACCTGGTTAATATTGCCTGCTAACCTGGATTTCTTTTAGCTAATATGCAGGTTTAAAAATATATACTTTTGTGTATTGATTTTAAGAAAGGCATTGATGTTTATGGTTAGGTACACATTGGAGCAACGATACGCACCGCATCGATTATATGCAACGCAGGACACGCTAGATAAACTAGTAATATCATCAACCATGTGTAGTTAACTAGTGATTATGATTGATTGATTGTTTTTTATAAAGATAAGTTTAATGCCAGCTAGCAACTTATCTTGGCTTCTACTGCATTCGCGTAACAGGCAGGCTCCTCTTGGAGTGCAATGTAATCAGGTGGTTAGAGCGTTGGACTAGTTAACTGTAAGGTTGCAAGATGGAATCCCCCGAGCTGACAAGGTAAAAATCTGTCGTTCTGCCCCTGAACAAGGCAGTTACCCCACCGTTCCTAGGCCGTCATTGAAAATAAGAATGTGTTCTTAACTGACTTGCCTAGTTAAATAAAGATTAAATAAAGGCGTAAAAAAATAATCTAAGCGGCCAAATCGGTGTCCAAAAATACCGATTTCCGATTGTTATGAAAACTTGAAATCGGCCCTAGTTAATCGGCCATTCCGATTAATCGGTCGACCTCTTTTCCTCATACACTAGAAGTAGGCCTTTTCCAAGAAGAACCATCCAACTCATGACCAACCTTTCTTTCACCCAACAGAAGAGTTGGCATCTGGTGATGGTGCGACAGTCTGTGCTGACAACCGCATGCGCTGGGACCTGACCCCAGAGCAAATCAATCAGCTCTCAGATGAGGTTATTGCTAAGACCAAAAAGGTATATGACTGTGTCGGGGCCCTGGACCTGGCCAGTGTTTCCTATGAGAACACCCTGAAGGCTCTCGCTGATGTGGAGGTGGAGTACACAGGTGGGTGGGACTCCAAAATAGCATCATTTCTTCAACCCCTTTCCTGTATGACCACAGTGGATTGAAATGCATAGGTTATGATGTCTAGCGGTTCAGTCCATAGCAACCACAACTAGCATCTACTCCACTGGCCTTGAAAGCGATTGGGAAAATGTCTGAGTTGGCACGAAAGAGGTATGCAATGGTATAGACAAATCAGCACTTTTTACATAAAAACTAGCTGACAAGCCTATGCTCCCTACAATAGGCAGTGGACACTGGACTGTACATGTTAAATCAGTCAGGTGTAGCCTTTTATAGACTCAAGGCAGCAAATGATCTAATCCAAAAGAGCTTGTTTTTATCATCGCTTTACTGCTTTTCATAATTTTAGGCATAATAATTATTATACATAATTATTTTTGTTACGACTGTTTCATCACTATGCACAATCTCCAAAACATATGTTTCAAGCTGACAATGGTCAGGTGTGAAAATCAGTTTAGACTGGTTTTATAAACTGTGGGTGCGTGCTACACATTGGTAATGGATTGAGTCCCCCCCATATTTCAGTATGAAAGCACTTTGAGCACTGAAAAAGCACGATATATGATAGTCATGATACATAGCATTACTTACAATGAAAATGACACTCATAATACCTGCTCACTTTTACATTTTGACCTGTTTTTCCAGTTGAGCGCAACATGCTGGACTTCCCCCAGCATGTGTCCTCCTCCAAGGACGTGCGCACGGCGAGCACCGACGCCGACAAGAAGCTGTCGGAGTTTGATGTGGAGATGAGCATGAGGGAGGACGTCTACCAGAGGATCGTGGCACTGGAGGTGAGGGCCATAGGAGATCAATACGGAAGGTCCCAATAGCCCATAGATAAAAGATGTCTGTAGTTGCTTCCTCCTCATCTCCTTATTCCTCATCTACACTGATCTGAAAATGCACACAGTGGATGTGCTTTCATCTTCCCACTTTATTATAGCAGTACTAATAAAGGAGAGGAAAAGGTGATCCACTTTGAGCTGTACATAGGAAGATCTCTATAGCCTGTATGTTTTTACATGCTATTGCCTCATGTTGTCTTCAGAATTATCCTTTGGCTACGTAAAGGTTGCATGGAGTATCATTCTCATTGGTTGAGTTCTGCTTTTAACCTCTCACAGCGGAAGGTTGACGATGACACGCTTACTCGGGAATCCAAGAGGTACATGGAGAGGCTGATCAAGCTGGGTCAAAGGAATGGCCTCCACCTGCCCAAAGAAACACAGGATGTAAGAGACTTTACCGTTTTCAAAGGAAGTGACCTTGATGGATATCACGGCCACGCTCAATTCCAAGTGGATCATTTCATTTCAAATGGTATCTCTGAGAAATTAACCCAAATTGGCCTTTTCAATTCATAGGATTCATATAATATTCATTAAATATAATACCCAACATCCAATTTGGACAACACCACTTTTTAAGGTCATACCAAGGGTCAGTTAGCTGTTTGATTTAGAATTTTAAGACTCCTTGAAGTATCCACAAAAATATTTAAAATAATTATTTATGTGTTTAACTCATTTTTGGCCCTAAACAGTCTCCATATATACTTCCATAATTTTTCCCCAACTGGTACCAGCTGACCTTCAGATAAGACTTGTGCGGCCTAGAGTGTTCGGACCCTACAGACAGAAGTAGGCAGATTGGCTGTACTGACTTGTGGAGGTCATAGAGCAAAACAGAGAACACCATTGTGTTTGTGAGAGTCATCTTTCCATAGAGGGGTCATAATAGTTTGCAGGCCAAACCGTCCAGACTCTACAGACGATTTTGTGACGACCGATTTTCGGGATGTCTCATGGTCTGACAAACACTGCTCTAGCTCTGTCACCTTTCACTACAGATGCGGAAGTGCGATATAGGCGGATGCTGTGGATTGAGATGCATCCGATGCAGAACAACCTGATATCTCTTAAACTGACAGACTTTTATGGGTATTTTTGTATTATGCTATTTAGATTACCTTGGGGCGTGGACATCAACCTTAAGGGGTTAACAGTGACACGAGGAATCCAAATAAATGGTCAAAAGCCACCTGCGGAACACCCCCCCCCCCCCCCCAACAAGGTGTATGGTAGTACACAGGAGGTATGAAACTGCGGCTTGGAGTATTGTTTATTCATACTATAATGTATTCTCAGGGAAGTTGGGGATGTTTTTTTCCCCCTGTTCAGAGAAATTAGCCATTTTGAAGTCTTGCATTTTTCCCACATAAATGAATGTGACAGTACCACTTTTGACCATGGATGCAGCTGTTCCTGCTGTTACTGCCACACCTTTTTATCCATTTAGCTGATTTCTTGTGTTTATTAAATGGGCCCATTTTGCAAATTTGGGTAGAAAACCAATAGCTTTTGCCAATGATGAAAATAAAAGGTGTGGTCATCCATACAATTCAAGCCAGTCCTCAATGAAAGCAATTCAAACACACACAAACTGTCCTTCTCTTAGGCTTAACCTGTGTCCAGGAAACGGCCAATGTATGTTTAGTTTATTCCCTTCCAAAAATGTCTGGATTCACCATTCCTGGTGAACAAGCAAACTAACAGCAGTTCTAATGGTTTCAATGTTATGGTCTCTAATTGTAAAAGTCCTAAATACACACTGTATATTGTTTTGTAATGGTATTGATTTAGGTTTAATGGTAAATGTCACTAATCAAACAACATAGAAATGTTTTCTAACCGTTTTTATTGAAAAACAAAAGACAGCTATGTAATTGTTTATAATTGTATTATTTTATTAGGGATGTCACAACATTTTAGTAACTAGCCCATTTCTCCATCACATTTTTGGACTTAGGAAAAGTCTTCATATGAGAATTGCACCATAGGGATAACCCTCTCAGAGAGCTGCCATTTGTTGGATTATTTGAGAGGTGTTGGGTTGCTAAGAGACAAACTGAATTGCTTTCATTGAGGACTGCCTTGGTTTGTGAGGATGACCACACTATTTATTTTCATCATGAGCAAAAACTATTGATTGTCTACCCAAAGATGCACAAGCATTTTTGTGATCCATTTAAGAAACACAAGAGACCAGCAACATGGATAAAAGTGTGGCAGTAACAGCAGGAACAGCGGCATCTACTGGGAAATATCTGGTATTTTCACTATTTTATGGGGGGGTGCAAGTGACTTCAATGGCTCATTTTTCTGAACAGCGGGGGAAAATTCACTGAATACATTACGTAGAATGAATAAAGAATACTCTAAGCCGCAGCTTCATACTACTTGTCAAACATACAGAATTAATACTGTATACTTGCCTTTGGGGTGGTCCCTGGGTTTTGGATTACGTCTTAATCATTAAGAGGTTTCATATACTATATTTATTGAATAGTCTATGAATCCTATAAATTTAAATGGCCAATTTTGGGTGCAGTCGATTTAGCTTGATTTCTCACAGTTCAAATAATCTGAAAACAAAATAATGTTTCAGGAATGCTAATCTTATCTGTTCCTAACAAATGATTTCAGAACTATCTGAGATGGTGGGTGTCAATCTTCTTTCTTGTTCTTTTTGAGGTGGAATGACTCGTGTCATACTCTGATCTACAGTGGGTTCATTGTTGTCAACTTATTGACTTTACCTATCTAATCCAAACAGGAAGTCAAGAGGATCAAGAAGAAGCTGAGCAACCTGTGCATTGACTTCAACAAGCACCTGAACGAAGACACCACTAGTCTGGCTTTCACCAGAGAGGAGCTAGGTGAGACCATGGTCACGCGGGCTAACGGTTCTGTTCTGAGACCCCATTTCTGTTGTTGGACTTTTGCTCATAGAAATAATGTGTACTATCCACTAATAGTAACTAAATATTACTTAATAGTACTGGTATCAATTCCAATTTGTTAAAATATCTTCATTTAAAAATAATGACCCTCTGAATTGGAATTTCATTATGCTATCTACTGAATTGAGTCAAAGTGAACTGAAGTAACCAAAGTGAAATTCATCCCAACCTGGCTCTTTACAAACTATAAGCTCCCAGGCACCTATCGAACCCGTCCCTGTTCTCTTGTAGCAGTCACGATCAAAAGGATGCAAAAAAACTAACTTCCTACCACAGTTGCTGTGTTGTTCGACCTTAACTGATTCCGCAACATTAAGGGGAAGGACACTTAATGGAAACTGTTGTAGAATTTCAATGTTTCATTCTTAGCTATATGAAAGATCTATGAAAGAAACTTTCAGGTTTCTAATTTGATTGCTTAAAAAAATAAGAATCAAAAATCACTAACATTGTAAGTAAATCCATAGGTAGGACTTCTGACATGTCTGACAATGCACTTTAGGCGGTCTCCCTGAGGACTTCCTGAGCTCGCTGGAGAAGGATGGGGACAAACTGAAAATCACCCTCAAGTACCCCCACTACTTCCCCACCATGAAGAAGTGCTTCATCCCCGAGACCCGCAAGAAGCTGGAGGAGGCCTTCAACTCTCGGTGCAAAGAGGTGAGCCGTTGTCTGTTTTGTGTGAGACCGAGATACTATCCTGTACTGGGAGAGCGTTGACCAGAGAAAATCGCTGAGTCCCTGAGAAACTCGAAGAAAGTCTAACTGCTGCCCGAAATGAACGTTTATGTTTATGTCTGCCAAAATTGATAATAGACAACAAAGACCGTTTTTTTTTCTCTGAGCACCAAGGACCAAGGATAACGTGTAAAGTTACTTTTAAATGGTCCCCTGGAATGAATTTCAGCTCTCACCCTCTGTCTTTTCCCCTGGTGTAGAAGAACTCTGTCATCCTGAAGGAGCTAGTGCAGTTGAGAGCCCAAAAGAGCTCCCTGCTGGGCTTCACTACCCACGCTGACTTTGTCCTGGAGATGAACATGGCCAAGTCTGGCAAGAAGGTGGCTGGTTTCCTAGGTGGGTGTTACTAATCAAGATGGGGTACAACTATCTGAAAGGTTGTTCCATTTCCAACTGACCAGTGTATATTTAACTATTCTTAGCTGCAGAGGCTGCTGTCAGTTGTATCAGAAACAATATAGTGCTTCAGCTGCTTCACTATACTGCCCTCACCCCCCTGGCTGTAATCACCCTGTTCCATTTTAGTAAAAGTATTGTTGTCATATTGTATTTTATTAAGGGCATTGCTCACATTCAACGATGCATTAACAAACACAACTGCTACAACACAAAATGGTTCACATTGCAAATATGGAATGACAGCAGTTCACGCACACATTTTTTTCTGCATAGAAAAGTATTGGGCCAGCCATCCTAAGTGTTTTCTTTTATTTAAATGTTTCATAATTTTCAGGATGGAAAAACGTTTTCAGTGTAAACCATGTATAAAGTATGTAGAAAAGATAATAGACCTATTATTATTATTTTTTTTAAATAAGATCATCTTTGAGAACTATCAATCAGCAAAATGGTGCATTCAGGGGTATTTTTGTCATGGCATGGCCCCCATTGTTTTTGTTATGTTTGAGTCACTCTGATAGCATAAGAACACAGCCTAAGCCATGGCAAAAAGTGTAGAATTGCAGGAAATTAGCTTTAAAACGGCAATATATTCTATCAGCCCCATGGCAAAATGTGTAGAATTGCAGGGAATTAGCTTTAAAAGCAACTGAGCTTCCTGATTTGGCGGCCATTTCCTGATTTTAGCGGCCATGACTGAAGCCAATCTAGAGTTGCCTTGGGGGCGTGGTTTGATGTGTGTCTTTGCCATTTCATTTCATTTGAAGATGAGGACTTCTCTCCTCCTGACTGACTCGCCATCTCAAGATGGTCTGCTAATTCAGTTCTATGTGTTGGCTAAAGCCTTCACTGACCTTGTGTTTACCCAAGCTGACAGCAGCTAGCATAGCTTGGGGATATGCTAGCCAGCTGCAGCTATCTAGCTGATTTCTCTGTCAAATCAGTTATTGCGTTGATAGCAAGAGCCAGTGCCCGGAATGTGTTTCATAAGGCACTAGTTCTACAACACCTTGCAACAAAAGTAGCTTGCAACTTATTTTCATCGCGCCATGTAAAGACGTGTTACCATGGAATTAGTATCAACTGCGAGTTGAATGACCGGTCCGGAGTCAGCTCAGCTGTCCTACAACACAATATTCTATAACTGACTAGTTTTGTCTCGCCTCTATTTTCCTTATGTCCACTGTTAGATCTTTCCCGGGGGACAATTCCCAGAATGACTAATATCCCTAGGCTACATGTGTGGACACGTGGAAACATCGCCCAGCTTGAGTGTAGATACATTTTATAAAAAAAAAAAAATGTTTGTGTTAGACACAACTTTTTATGCTGTGGATATCATATTGATGTAACTTATAAAGACAGTATGCCTACACATACACTACATGGCCAAAGTATGTGGACACCTGCTTGTCGAACATCTCATTAACAAAATCATGGGCATTAATATGGAGTTGTTCCCCCTCCTTTGCTGCTATAACAGCCACCACTCTTCTGGGATGGCTTTCCACTAGATGTAACATTGCTGCGGTGCCTCGCTTCCATTCAGCCATAAGAGCATTAGTGAGGTCGGGCACTGATGTTGGGCAATTAGACCTGGCTCGCAGTCGGCGTTCCAATTCATCCGAATGGGGTTGAGGTCAGGGCTCTGTGCAGGCAAGTCAAGTTCTTTCGGACCGATCTCGAACAACCATTTTTGTATAGAGCTCACTTTGTGCACATGGGCATTGTCATGCTGAAACAGGAAAGGGCCTTTCCAACTTTGTGGCAACAGTTTTGGGAGCACAGTATAGTCTAGAATGTCATTGTAAGATGTAGCTTTAAGATTTCCCTTCATTGGCACTAAGGGGCCTAGCCTGAACCATAAAAAACACCCCCAGACCATTATTTATTCTCTACCAAACTTTACAGTTGGTACTATGCATTGGGGCAGGTAGAGTTCTCCTGGCATCTGTCAAACTCATATTAGACTGTCGGACTGTCAGATGGTGAAGTATGATTCTTCACTCCAGAGAACGCGTTTCCACTGCTCCAGAGTCTAATGGCGGCAAGCTTTACACCACTTCAGCCGGCGATTGGCATTGCGCATGTTGATCTTAGACTTGTGTGCCTTCAGCTGCTGCTCGGCCATGGAAACCCATTTCATGAAGCTTCCGACGAACAGTTAGTGTTGACGTTGTTTGGAACTCTGTAGTGAGTGTTGCAATCGAGGAGATACTATTTTTTACAAGCTTCAGCACTCTGTGGTCCTGTTCTTTTAGTTTGTGTGGCCCACCACTTAGCAGCTGAGCCGTTGTTGCTCCTAAACATTTCCACTTCACAATAACAGCACTTACAGTTGACCTTGGGCAGCTCTAGCAGGGCAGAAATTTGATGAATGGACTTGTTGGAAAGGTGGCATCCTATGACACTGCTATGTTGCAAGTCACTCAGCTCTTCAGTAAGGCCATTCTTCTGCCAATGTTTGTCTATGGAGATCGCATGGTTGTGTGCTCAATTTTACACACCTGGCAGCAACAGGTGTAGCTGAAATAGCCAAATCGTCTAATTTGAAGGGGTGTCCACATACTTTTGTGTATTTATATATAGTGTACCTAGCAAATACAAATACATTGTGTGTGGAGTATAACTCTACACTCATGTTATGGGTATGCTTGTAATCATTAAGGACTGGGGAGTTTTTCAGGATAAAAAAGAAACGCAATGGAGCTAAGTACAGGCAACATCCTAGAGGAAAACCTGGTTGTCTGCTTTCCATCAGACACTTGGAGATTAATTCACCTTTTCTGCAGGACAATAACCTAAAACACAAGGCCATATCTACACTGGAGTTGCTTACCAAGAAGACAGTGAATGTTCCGGAGTGGCCAAGTTACAGTTTTGACTTAAATCTACTTGCAAAATATGGCAAGAGCTGAGAATGGTTGGCTAGCAATGATCAAAAACCAATTTGACAGAGCTTAAAAAAAGAATGGGCAAATGTTGCACAATCCAGGTGTCTAAAGCTCTTACCTAGAAAGACTCACAGCTGTAATCTCTACTAAAGGTGCTTCTACAAAAGTATTGACTCAGGATTGTAAATTATTTATGTAATTTTTTTGCTTTGTCATTATCGGGTATGGTGTGTAGATTGATGAGGGGGGGAAAAAAATTAAACAGATTTTTGTATTTCATTTTCAATACATTTTCAAAAAAAATCTAAACATGTTTTCGCTTTGTCATTATGGGGTGTTGTGTTTAGATGGGTGAGAAAATAATTTGGGCTGTAGCGCAACAAAATGTGAAATAAGACAAGGGGTATAAATACTTTCTGAAGGCACTATCAATATCTTTGTCAGAGTATAAATTAATTGGCTAGTTAGTGAGCCAGTTCGAGTCAACATTATTGAAAGCAAGCTGGCTACGTCATATGATTAGCTAGAAAGCTAGTATCCAATGCCTGCCCTGCATTGACCCTAAATGGAAATTAAGTTAGCTATTGCTAGCAAGGTAGCTAGCTAACGTGACATGCTACATCATATTACATGTTAGCTTGGTGTATTTAGCAAGCTACAGTATCCTTTCATCTGTGGTATCATAGCTAGCCTTGAAAAAAACATGTATTTCACCTTTATTTAACCAGGTAGGCTAGTTGAGAACAAGTTCTCATTTACAACTGCGACCTGGACAAGATAAAGCAAAGCAGTGTGACACAAACAACAACAACAGAGTTACACATGGAATAAACAAACGTACAGTCAATAACACAATAGAAAAGTCTATATACAGTGTGTGCAAATGGCGTGAGGAGGAAAGGCAATAAATAGGCCATAGTAGCGAAGTAATTACAATTTAGCAAATTAACACTGGCTCGCTAGCATTATGTTGTATAGCCAAAGGTAGCTACTAGCTAGGTAGTACCCGCTATCTTGTACTTAGCTAGCATACTCTACAACAGATATAATCCATTCCTGGCCATCTGGCAATATTGTTGAAATGCATTGAAAGTTTGCACCAACTTTATGGAAGCCCATTTTCACTCCTATTTGTTGAGCGAAATGTGCGTGCGTTGCACCCATATAAAGACTTGACAAAATTGTCCACTAACCCCACATGGCAGCTGGGGGCTGACCACAACGCATTGTCTCTGGGCAATTGGGCATCATTGGCAAAAGTGGGCATGTAAGTAATTCATACCCAACCCTCAAGTAAGTTGTGACGAACGCTCTTACAAAACTCTGTTTTGGATGAGACTTTATGACCAGTTATCCTACTTACAGTTTGTAGTCAATTTTGACACTAGAATAAATGTTTGACTCATATCAATGCCTCAAACTGCATGCAGAGACATAAAAATGGTGTCCACGTGTTCATCTGACTCTGGGGAAATAGATAAATGCCTCATTGCCAAAATCTCAAAGTATTCCTTTAAAACAGCAACATTTTGTCTCTGCGGCCAAGAGGGCCTCTAAAATGTTCAGTCGGCGACTGCCATTGACCACACACTGCCATGCCACTCAAAGTCCATTTTGATCCAGACAAAAAACCTTACACACACACACGGTTTCCACCCCTCACGTCTCTGCTCCAATGTGTGTGTCTCTCTGTGTTTGGGAGGGATTAGGATAAAGCAGAAGACACATTTCCTTTGGGTACATTTGACAATAAGGTAATGTTCCTTTTCTCCAGAGGAGCTGGCCCGTAAGCTGAAGCCCTTGGGGGAGGAGGAGCGCCAGGTCATGCTCGCGCTGAAGAAGGAGGAGTGCCAGAAGAGGGGCCTGCCCTTCAAGGGCGAGTTATATGCCTGGGACACACGTTACTTCATGACCCAGGTAGGCCAAACGACAAATGTCTGCAGCTCTGTTTTTCTGGGGACAGTCATTTTTTTAAACACCCATAAATACATTGGCATGGGGGGGATTGCAGAATGCAAAGGTTATTCTGCTGTTGTATTACATAATTGCTATACCAGTATGTGCAAAGCCTATATTTATTAACAACAAAAAACAGTTTTATGTGAGAAGCAGTCTGAAGCCCAAAAAAGAAAGGAAGTTCACAAGCACCACAATGCCTACTCCACCCATGCACTACCAAGGTTTTCCATCACACAGCTTTGACACCTACTACATTAACTATATGTATGTTGGTCTGTTGTACTTCAAACAATGTGTAGGCAGGTTACTTAGGGTTGAAAACCTTCTCAAACAGCCTAATTTATACTCATAGAGCGGCTCCCACAATAATGTGGTTTGTACCGCATGCAAGATCATGTATTGCGTTCTTCCCAACCCACACTAAGACATTATCCCATTCCACTACCCTTTTCAAGCTGCTTTAAAAAAATTATATTTAAGTAAGCTTTGCTTTTATACTTAAAAAGACCATTAGGCTTGATCACGTGAGCTTTTTTGTCTTGTCGTAATGTATGTGGTGCTTGCCTGTATTTTGTTTTAAAGCTTTATTTTAGCAATATAAAATGTTTTCGGAAAGTATTCAGACCCCTTGACTTTTTTCCAAAAAAAAATCTTATTTTAAAAAGGATTACATTTGTTTTTTCCCTCATCAATCTACACACAATAACCCCATAATAACAAAGCCAAAACAAGTTTTTTAGACATTTTTGCAGATTTATAAAAAATGTAAAACTGATTTAATCTTTATATATGTATTAAGACACTATATTCAGTACTTTGTATAAGCCCCTTTGGCAGCGATTACAGCCTCGAGTCTTCTTGGGTCTGACGCTGCAAGCTTGGCACACCTGTATTTGGTGTGTTTCTCCCATTCTTCTCTGCAGATCCTCTCAATCTGTCAGGTTGGATCGGGAGCATCGCTGCACAGCTGTTTTCAGATGTTTGATCGGGTTCAAGTCCGGGCTCTGGCTAGGCCACTCAAGGTCATTCAGAGTAGTCTTGGCTGTGTGCTTAGGGTCATTGTCCTGTTGGAAGGTGAACCTTCGCCCCAGTCTGACGTCCTGAGCAGTCTGGAGCAGGATTTCATCAAGGATTGAATTGAATTTATTTTGGGTAACAGACATGTACAATGTGGACGCAGAGGATATCACTTGAAAGTATTAATTAAAACACTTGTTTCCAAAGTGGTCCTCAATGGTTAAAAACAATAACACATATAATAAAGGATCTCTCTGTACTTTGCTCCGTTCATGTTTCCCTCGATCCTGACTAGTCTCCCAGTCCCTGATGCTGAAAAACATCCCCACAGCATGATGCTGCCACCACCATGCTTCACTGTAGGGATGGTGCCAGATTTCCTCGATGTGATTCTTGGTTTCATCAGACCAGAGAATCTTGTTTCTCATGGTCTGAGAGTCCTTTAGTTGCCTTTTGGCAAACTCCAAGCGGGCTGTCATGTGCCTTTTACTGAGGAGTGGCTTCCAACTATCCACTCTACCATAAAGGCCTGACTAGTGAAGTGCTGCAGAGATGGTTGTCCTTCTGGAAGGTTCTCCCATCTCCACAGAGGAACTGGAGCTCTGTCAGAATGACCATCGTCTTCGTGGCCACCTCCCTGACCAAGGCCCTTCTCCCATGATTGCTCAGTTTTGCCGGACGGCCAGCTCTAGGAAGAGTCTTGGTGGTTCCAAACTTCTTCCATTTAAGAATGATTGAGGCCACTGTGTTTTTGGGAACCTTCAATGCTGCAGAATTTTTTGGGTACCTTCCCCTGATTTGTGCCTCGACACAATCCTGTCTCAGACCTCTCTGGACAATTCCTTCAACCTCATGGCTTGGTTTTTGTTCTGACATTCACTGCCAGCAGTGGGACCTTATATAGACTGGTGTGTGTGCCTTTCTAAATGATGTCCAATCAATTGACTTCACCACAGGTGTACTCTAATCAAGTTGTAGAAACATCTCAAGGATAATCAAGGGAAACTGGATGCACCTGAGCTCAATTTTGAGTCTCTTAGCAAAGGGTCTGAATACTTACGGTATGTAAATAAGACATTTCTGTTTTTTCTGTTTTAATACATTTCTAAAAACATTTTTTTTGCTTTGTCATTATGGGGTATGGTGTGTAGGTTGATGAGGGGCAAAACACTATTTAATCAGTTTTGAATAAGGCTGTAACGTAACAAAATGTGGAAAAAGTCAAGGGGTCTGAATACTTTCGGAATGCACTGTATGTCATTGAGGGGGGGAAATCTTTTTTTTGTCCGTAGGTGCTTAACATAACAACAGGTTATGTTGGACAGAGTCATTCATATAGATATAGAGGTCTTTAGAGCCTTTCTGCCTTCCTGATTTCTGTGACCATATCTAATTTGTGCAATGTTGACATAAGCTCAGAACCACTTGTCTTGCAAATATGGTCCTGTTTTATCATTTGCTGTTCTGATCAATGGCCAGTTCATTACCTCTTGTCAAATTTAATATGCAGCTTAATATTATGTTTAGTTTTTTGTAGTAAGATGGTCACGCTACAATAAAACAAATTTACAATATGTCTATATCTAAAAAAAATAATAAAAACAGCCATGATATTTACAGTGCCTTCAGAAAGTATTCATACCCCTTATTCCACATTTTGTTGCGTTGCAGCCTGAATTCAAAATGGATGACATTTATTTTAGCAGATTTTTTGGAAATGAAATACAGAAATATCTAATTTACATAAGCATTCACACCCCTGAGTCAGTACATGTTATAATCACCTTTTTGCAGCAATTTACAGCTTTGAGTCTTCCTGGGTAAGTCGCTATGCACACCTGGATTGTACAATATTTGCACATTCTTTTAGAAATTCTTCAAGCGCTGTTGCTTTGGTTGGTGATCATTGTTAGACAGCCATTTACAAGTCAATTTAAGTCAAAACTGTAACTAGACCACTCAGGAACATTCAATGTCGTCTTGGTAAGCATCTCGGCAGTGTATACTTGGCCTTGTATTTTAGGTTATTGTGCTGCTGAAAGGTGAATTTGATGGTAGGAAGATTGAAATTTGACATTGAGCATCAATCAATCCCTACTCAAAATATATAACACACTTAAAAAAAATCTTGGTTCTGTATTTTTCACTGCGGTGTTAGATGACCCTGTGGGCTGTGTGGTCTATATTTGCCCCTGAAGGGATAATGTTTTGAAGTGATGAATTGAATCTGTCCTTTGCTCTTCCCCCCTGTAGGTGGAGGAGACCCAATACGCGGTGGACCAGAACCAGCTGAAGGAGTACTTCCCCATGGAGGTTGTGACCCGGGGCCTGCTGGACATCTACCAGGAATTGCTGAACCTCACCTTTGACCTGGTGGAGGGGGGCGCCCCCGTGTGGCACGACGACGTCACCCTCTACTCCGTCAAGAACCGCACCACGGGCACGGTGGTGGGCCAGTTCTACCTGGACCTCTTCCCACGGTGAGTCGGCGGAAAACGGAAGAGATTGAAAAGGGCAGAGGATTTTAAAGATGGCCGCATAAAATTAGTTATGATGATTGTTTTGATTTAACCATCTTTTTTTATGAGGATTTTATAGTTTTTTGGGGAAAGTCTTTATTTCATTGCTTTGAATTTGTCTCCAGCAATTGAAACAGAGAAGAGCCCACCTTTTCTCCTCCACATTATGGGGGAGACAATAAAATAAAGATGTTTAGCCAGTCATGGTGATTGTGTGTAACCCTTCCCAGAGAGGGCAAGTACGGCCACGCGGCCTGCTTTGGCCTGCAGCCAAGCTGTCTGCTGTCGGACGGGACCCGACAGATGGCGGTGGCGGCCATGGTGGCCAACTTCAGCAAGCCCACGGCCGACGCCCCCTCCCTGCTGCAGCACGACGAGGTGGAAACCTACTTCCACGAGTTTGGCCACGTCATGCACCAGCTCTGCGCTCAGGTGTGTATGTATATGTGTGTGTGGTGTCATTGCTACTATAGAGTATACATTGTTGTTTAATTCCTAAGCACTGAAATTAATGTTTGACTGAGTAAAGGCATTTTTAGTGTGATGGTTAATATTTCCTTTAATACCTGTAAAATCAACCTAAAACACATTTGTAAGCAGTGACTTTTTGCCAGGTTTAATACCTGAGAGGGCAGTGTACTCATTCCTCATTCAGTATAAAATCTATATTTGATATGGTATAGAAAATGTCATCAAACTTATATGAACACCAAAAAATATATCCCTCCCCTTTACTGTCCAGTTTGATGTCTAACAGTAGTTATACCACAGGATGCGGGGATTAACAGATGCATGTCTCTCTCATCCTCTGCTGCTCCCAGGCGGACTTTGCCATGTTCAGCGGGACACACGTGGAGCGGGACTTTGTGGAGGCGCCGTCCCAGATGCTGGAGAACTGGGTGTGGGAGAAGGAGCCCCTGCAGCGCATGTCCAAGCACTACAAGACGGGCGCCCCAATCCCCGACGACCTGCTGGACAAACTCATGAAGTCCCGCTTGGCCAACACGGGTGGGTCACCATGAAACAACATCCTGGCTCTTTCACCCAGCTTAATAACACCTTTTACACCAGTGCTGGTGTTTTAGGTTATTGGGCAGTGGTCACCAACACGACTCCTGAGGAGCTACTGGGTTTAAATGCTTCAGTGTGTTAATGTGTTAACCCTATCCCTCCCATGCAGGTCTGTTTAACCTGCGTCAGATCGTCCTGGCCAAAGTGGACCAGGCCTTACACACCAAGAATGGGCTGGACCCGGCCGAGGAGTACGCCCGGCTGAGCCAGGAGATCCTGGGCGTGCCTGCATCCGCAGGTCAGAGACAACCTCAACCAATGGGCCATAGCACTGTCACAGCTATAGTTTGGTAGCCTGTTCCCAGATCTGTTTGTGCAGTCTTGCCAACTCCTTTAGTCATTGTCCGTTTTTTAAAAACAAATCCTTTTTTTCTTCGCCATTGTGCCCATAGGAACCAACATGCCAGCCACATTTGGCCACCTGGCAGGTGGTTATGACGCCCAGTACTACGGTTACCTCTGGAGCGAGGTCTACTCCATGGACATGTTCTACGCCCGCTTCAAGCAGGAGGGCATCATGAACCCCAAGGTTGGCACAGTTGAGCTAGTTATTTACAATGCTGTTTTTACACTTGACCATCCGCTCTTATCGAGTAGTTGGTATCAGGCGTCATTGGTTATTGATGCTCGTGAGCAGTGACCGCCTGAACTGGAGTGTTGTAGTCTGACTGGCCTTTTTGAATTCCAAATGATTTCACCATGGCGGAAATGTCATTGTTGTCAGCTTCAATGTTCATCTGCTTGATGCTGATGAAGTACATTTCCATCTCTTCTAGGTGGGGCTGGGCTACAGAAACTGTATCCTAAAGCCCGGAGGCTCGGAGGACGCTGAAATTATGCTCAAGAACTTCCTAGGGAGGGAGCCAAAGCAAGACGCTTTCCTCCTGAGCAAAGGATTAACGGTAGAGCTGGAGGCAGACACTCCATGTGCCTGTTGACCAATCACAACCAGCTCAGTGTAAACGCCCCCCCCCCCCCCCCCCCCAACCAATCATACACTTAGGACACGGGCACAAGGGACATACATGTTTTAGAAAAAACAATGAAAACAAGAATTGATGCATGATATTTCACCCTTTTGTGCTGTGTTTCTTTTAGTTTGGAGATGTTTTAAACTATTGTATGCAAGTAAGTTTGAACAAAATACATTAACAAAGAATTGACTTGACCCATTTGTTGCCTTCTGTCAGTTTTCTCAAAATAAGTAGCTCTTAAGGGGTTTCAAACTTATTTTGTTAATTATATACTAAGACGTTCACAGGCCGCATTAAAACAGCTCGCTGGCCGCATTTGGCTCTTAGGCCGCATGTTTAAGGCCCTGATATAGAGGCATGCAGCCAGTATCTCATATAGATTCAGTATCCTTTCTGGTGAAACAAGGCATAATACTGTGTCTCATTAGTATGACATAATACTAACTCCCCTGAGAATGAGTCTGTAGCATTGAAGTACACTCGCTGCCAGAAAGCTGTTACAACAGCAGTCCTCATGGTTCTATAGCAGTAGTACATTCCAAATTAAGTATAACCCCGTATTACAAAGATTTTGTTAGGTGTTTTGTTAGGTGTTTTATCTTGCACTACCAGGAATATTGTCGCAGATGTTGTTGCCAGTTGTTGCCAGTCCTAGCCAGAGGCAAACTCAGGCTTGACTCACTTTATAAGCTCTGTAGTTAAATACCCTGATGATCAAATGAACTCCAGGGATATTCCTGTCGTGTTCTGAGGATTCCGCTTGGCAAAATGGAGCCAGTGTCAAAACAGCTTAAGGGTAGTACAGTACTGGGGAACAAACATGATGTATGGTCAGGGTAATGAGCTGGAATGCCTAGTCATTCTGAAAATTAAGTACATTAATACAATATCTCTAACTTGTTTGAGAGGCAAGCAACTATAACCAGGTTATACTTCTGTATAAAGCTTTTCGGAAATATCTTATTTCTATAAAGTATAAATAATGGGATATTACAGAGAAGCTTCATAAAGCATTAAATAAATGTTATGCATAAGTATAATCCAAAACTACCCTTGTTGCAGAATATTCTTAAGTGTCCCACGATAAAATAAAAGCTCAGTTTTGGAGGTATATGATAATTGATTTGTTTAGTGGCATTAAGCCCATCAGCTCCTAAAAGTGCTTGGTGAATGCTACAGTCTGATAAGTTGAAACCAATGACTGTATATATTAAAACACTCTATTAGTCTCGCCCCTTCTCCCCCATGTCATTAAAGGTGAGCCTCAGCTGCAAGGCAACAGCCAACTCCCTCTTCTCCTTTCCTTACCCTAAGGGACCTCCAGTCCCAGGAAGGCACCATTCGTAAACAAAGGCCCTGCTCCAATACTTTGAAAGGGCATCCTACTTTCCTCCCCTCAATGCAATCACTGATCAGACTGGGTGGGGGAGAGCTATTTAGAAAAACCTTGGCTTTTACCTACCCACTAGTGTTACACCAGTGATTACCTCAAGGAAAAGAGGAACGAAGGGTGCAATTTGAAAGTATTTGAACAGGGCCAAAGGTTGTCTTGGAGAGCTTGATCTCCAAGGATATGACAAATAGGATTCAACGGGAGAGGGGAAAAAACGTTCAGCTGTGTATCTCCATCTAATTTCACTTTGCAACATGAAGCACAAGGAACAAGGGGCAATTGGATTGGATGCTTAAATAATTATCTAAAAACTAACAAGTACATGCTTACAATCAGAATAGATAAGTCTGCTCACATGCTTCTCTGATTACTTTTGGAAGCTGAGCAATTATTGTGGGTCATTGTGAGATGAGAGGGAGGTTTTAGCCTGGGACAGTGCTAGGTGAGGGGGACCATGGCATCGCCAAGAGGAGCACTCATGGAGGTGCTCAGAGGCCAGTCAACTGAAGGACTGAAGCTCAGGTCCAACGTGGTCCGAGTCTTTGTCAGCTCCACATTTACAGGTGGGTGTATTTTCATGACGGCATGGGCTCAGTATTTTCATAATGGTATGGGTTCAGTATTTTCATTGTAATACGGGCTCAGCCTCGCTTTATAACACAAGGCATATACAGTTGTGGCCAAATATATTGGCACCCTTGCACATAAATAATTTCCTATTTCTTCTAAAATAAGTTGAAATTGAAGAAAACCTTTGGTCCCCACACCTTATTGGATTTTCAACATTGCATAACCAATTTTATTTTTGTAAACTTAAAATAGAAAAAGAAGACAAATGGCATTGACAAAATGATTGGCACACCGGAGCTAGTATTTGGTTGCACAGCCTTTGGCCAAGATAACTTCAGACAAACTTCTTGTAGCCATCAATGAGCTTGTGGCCCCTTTCCACAGATTTTTCCAAATTTGAGGGGTACCCTCCACCAGCTGCCATTTTCAGCTCTTGCTATAATTTATGGATGGGATTCAGGTCTGGCCACACCAGAACAGTCCAGCATCTCTTATTGAACCCTTTTTGATGTGTGCTTCCTGGTTCATTATGAAACACGGGACTGCTCTGGAGTGGCCATTGAAGAGTCCGGATCAGATTATTATTATATATTTTTTTTACCTTTTATTTATACAGGTTTTTCCTCATTGAGATAACATCTCTTTCTCAATAGAGACCTGGTCCAATAGCAGCAGGGGGAACAAAGCTTCAGACAAAACAACTTACATACACTAACACAACATGAAACAAAACTATACACACACATACAGTACAACAATTACATATTACGTTAAAAAACAAATGTCTTGACTAAAAAACAGTTGTCCTAAAGACAATTACACTCTTCTATGATATTTACATCGATCAAGTGTTTAATCTTCACCAACAACACTTGATCAATTTTTTAAATGTTCAGGAGAGTTCCAGGACCTGAGTAACTAAAACTATTTCTACCTAAACCTGTTCTAATTCTTGGTCCTGTTAAAAGCAAATGACAATGGGACCGTAATTTATATTTATTTACCGACCTGATCAAAAAAGAACAGAGAAAATTGTATTTTACTCAATATGGTTTCATAAATCAGTGTATACCAGTGTTTAAGCCTACGCAAGGCCAATGACGACGAGCCATCAGTACTGTAGCGATCACAATGATTTGTAAGACGTTTTTAATTTGTAATGAACCTGAGGGCCGCATGATATACTGAATCAAGTGCTCTCAGGGTAGTGGTTGAGGCCTGCATATATATATAGTGGGGCAAAAAGTATTTAGTCAGCCACCAATTGTGCAAGTTCTCCCACTTAAAAAGATGAGAGGCCTGTAATTTTCATCATAGGTACACTTCAACTATGACAGACAAAATGAGAAAAAAAAATCCCGAAAATCACATTGTAGGATTTTTTATGAATTTATTTGCAAATTAAATCTGAGAATAGGTTTTTATTACCGGCAAAAGGCTTGTTTTTCTCTGGAGGCCAGGAAGAAGCTGCTACTATGTACATTACTGATGTTAAATTCTCTTTGGGCATTTTCAAAAGCTAAAGATAAACTACTACCACTTGAATAAAGAACAGTATCGTCTACATATAAATTAACATCTGCTGTTTCAATATAATCCCCAATGTTGTTGATATACAAAATGAACAACAGTGGGCCAAGAATAGAACCTTGCAGAACACCTGAGCGCAACTCTATGGACTCAGATTTACAACCATCCGCCATTACACATTGTGTACGATTTGATAGGGAATTTATAAACCAATCTAGACCATGACCAGTAATTCCACAACATTTTAACCTTTGCACTAACACGGCATGGTCCACAGTGTCAAATTCCTTTGACAAATTAATAAAGACACGCAATGTAACTTCTTGTCAAGAACACAGTGGATGTCATTAAAAACATTTAATGTTGCTGAAACAGTGCTGTGGCCAGACCTAAGCTTGATTGCATTCCATTTAAGATGTTGTTTTCTTGGAGGTAGGCCTTCAGCTGCCTACTAAGGACTCCAGTACCTTTGACAGTACAGACAATGTTGATATGGGTCGATAGTTGTCAAGTAGCGAAGGATCTCCACCTTCCAGGAGAGGCATTACAAAAGCAGATTTCCATAACTTGGGGATTTCCTTAACATCAAATGTGAGGTTAAAAATACATGTTAAGGGGGAGCAATGATGTCTACAGCTAGGTGTAGGAAACTGGGATCATCAGGGCCAGGGAATTTTTTCTTCTATATCTTTCATGGCTTTACGCACTTCTGAAACAGAGAAGGATGAAAAGAGAACCTGGCAACGGAGAGCACAGGGGTGTCAGGTAATTTCATAAGAGGCTCAATTATACCTTTTGATCTTCTCAAATAAACTGCTTGCATCTAGAAAATGCTGATGTAAGGCTGTCAGAGTGGAGGTTCTCTCAATTACAATCTGTGTGTCTACCAACAATTGTTTGGGAAGCTGTGTATCTTTTTTGCACTCCAAACCATTCACTACTTGCCAAAATTTGGATGGATTATTTAAATGATCTGAAGTAGATTTCAGGTAGTGGTCTGCTTTCAATTTACGGATCATAGCCACACCCATATTTCGAAGACGTATCACATCCATAACTTATGGTGAGACTTATGGTGAGAGCTGAAAACAGCAGTTGAACATTGAAGAATTAAAGCACTTTGCTGCTGAAAGTGGGCAAATATGCCAGTAGAAAGGTGCAGCAAACTCATTGGTAGCTCCAAAAAGCATTTGGTTGGCAATTATCTAGGCCAAAGGCTGTGCAACCAAATACAAGCTCCGGAGTGCCAATAACTTTCTCCATGCATTTATTCTCTAAACTAAAACTTAAGTTTACAAAAATACAATTGGTTCTGCAATGTTGAAAATCCAATAACAAGATGTGGAGACCGTTTTTTTCAATGGCAACTTATTTTAAAAGAAATAGGGAATAATTTAAGAAAAGTGGAAGGGTGCCAATATATTTGGCCGCAACTGAATTGATCAGAGATGTGATTATTCCTTATTTAGCAGATGCTACATCATCGCTACAACGGCCCAGCCATTGTATCTGTTTTGAAAGAATCACATCCCTAATTTGTAGGGGCGCAACTTTGGTTTTAGAAGTTGGGAGGACATAACAACCTACCCGAAAGCTCAGAGGTGTCAACATGGTCCTGAAGCACACCGTTGCCTCGTTTTGTATCACATTCCAAGTCATCTGGGGGGGACAAAAATGACATTTCAGAATGTGGGGTCCTGTCCCCAGTGAAAGTTGCACCCCTGCTAATTTGTCATCTTTCAGTGAATAGCCTTGTGTTTAGTTTTGGGTAACACTGCAAACCTAGTGTGTTTCTGACCTGATGTGACCGTTGGCAGATATGAGCAGTGAAAGGAATGCCTTATTGGACAAAACCTATCCTGAACTTCAAGCTTTTTGTCAGAGTCAGGGCTTAGTGTTTGAGGTGAGTAGCAGTACATTACTGGCCGCCATCAGACACATGTCAATTAATTCTAATTTCATATGAATTCAGAGATCATTATTCGGTGAAGTGTGATGTTAGTGTTGTTGGAGGAACTTTTGTATTTAGTTCTTTATCCCTGAAGGTTGTGGATATGAGATGGGGTCTCCAGGATGCAATTGCTGTGGACCACATGACCACAGAACTGTGTCTTCAGGAAATCGAGGCTTGCAAGAAAGTATCCGTAGGACCAAGTTTCATTGTAAGTGTTGTTCAATACTGTTCCTCTAGCACAGGGGTCCAACTCCGATCCTGGAGAGCTACAGGCTTTTCTTCTAACCCATGACATGAAATAACTGTTGCCCAGACTGAAGACTGATCATTTGAAACCAGTATCCCAACGTTTGTTCCACGTTGGTTCAATGTAATTCCATTGAAATGATGCGCAAACAATGTTGATCCAACCAGTGTACCCAGTGGGATGTAAGTGCTGTCTGCTGTGCTGGATCAAAAACCTGCACACATACTAGCTCGCCAGGACAGGAGTTGGAGAACCCTGCACAAATGTTAATTGGCTCTTCTTTTCCTTGAATTCAATGGTTCTTGAAATATATAATTCCAGCAGGGTGTTATGTGTTTTGATTTCATTTGATTCGATATGTCTCCTTGTTCTCAAGGCTCTGCTGGGGAACCGGTATGGTCACCGCCCTATCCCCCGTGTCCTCCCAGGAAAACAATTTGAGGTGCTGCTGTCCAAGCTACCACAGGACCAAGTGGGGCTTCTCCACCAATGGTTCAGGAAAGACAACAATGCTGTTCCTCCCGTCTACGTTCTTCAGCCAATCACAACTCTGTTGCCCCACTACAATGACCTTCAGCCTGAGAGAAGGCCGCTGCAGGATGACAGTGTCATTTCCTGGCGCTACACAGAGGCTCGATTATTGCAGCTTCTACGCACTGCGGCCGTGCAGGCTGAAGAAAACGGGGATATAACTGTTGAACAAAAACACCAGTTCTTCAAATCTGGTCAGAGCTTGCCAATGTCTTGGACCAGTCATGTTAGAATAGGAGCGAGCTAAAAACCTGTTATGTTCTGCTTTGTGATGTGTAGACAAGTGTTGCTAGATTCAGTCTTGGTGGCTTTCTAGTTACATTTCCACTTAAACTACTATCTATTCGCAATGACTTGGTAGCTTATTTGCTCATTAGTTGTATCTTATTGTAGAAAATCCACATTTTGTAGAACCAGTCAACCCATTTTCTGGTGTTCTCCCTCCTCCATAGTGGCGGAGCATGAGATAGAGGAGGGTCTGCGAATGCCAGATGGGGACGAGAGCGAGCCCTCCGCCATCCTCTTCGTGCGGGAGCTACCTCACTTGCGTAAGAAGGACAGCCCGAAGCGGCTGGCCCAGTACATGGATGTGACGGCGGATGGCCTGCTGGATACCGAGGCTCAGGACCTCCTCTCAGGCCTCAAGTCGCGTCTCTTCGCTGCCTCGCCGGGCATCCTCAACCTGCACAGTGTGGAGTTGTGCAAGGGAGCCATCGAGCCCAGCTGCAAGGAGCATGCCCAGTACCTGGAGAGCCTCTGCGAGCAGCTCGTGTCCCAGACGAAGGCCCACATTGCCAGGAGGGTTGGTTCGTCAGTGGAGGCTGGTACAGTGATGACGAATGGGGCAAGAGGAGGAGATATAAGTCAGAGGAAGGGGGAAGAGGACAGAGGCTGGCTGCTCCAGGAGCTTAGTCACCACATGGCTTTGAGTGCCGGGAAGTGTTCGAGCGTCTTTCGCGGCAGGGAGGGGCTCCTTGGGAAGATCTGCCTGGCCATGTGGGAACACACCAACACCCGCCACGCGCCCCTGGTGGTGCATGGGCCACCGGGTGTGGGCAAGACAACGCTGCTCTGCAAGCTGGCACAGGAGATGCGTGGCCTCCTGGACCCCAGGGCTGTGGTGGTGCTCAGGTTGCTGGGGACGTCGGCAGAGAGCTCCGACCTGGGCCGTGTCCTCCAGAGTGTCTGTTTCCAGATCTGCTCTGTGTTCAGTTTGTCGACTCCCACCCCAATAACAGCACACACGCGTGAGGACCTGGTGAGGTTTTTCCATGGCCTTCTAGCTGAGGTGTCGGAGCGAGGAGACACACTTCTTCTCATACTAGACTCCCTGGACCAATTGTCCTCGGCCACCCAGGGCCAGAAACTCCACTGGCTACCCAAAGACATCCCCCCCAATGTCCATTTGGTGGTGTCCACCGCAGACACAGGCTCTCCAGTTTTGGCTAACCTTCGGAGAACAGTCGAGGTGCCGGGAAATTTCTTTGAAGTAGAACCCCTATCATGTGACCAGGGTAGAGAGATCATGGATGCCTACATGAGGGAAGCGCAACGAAGCCTGACTCCAGAACAGTGTGAAGTGGTACTGTGTAGCTTTCAGCTGAGTGGAAATCCTCTGCATCTGAAGCTACTGCTGGACATGGCCAGGCGATGGGCGTCCTATACCCCCGTGACTGACCTTGCCCTGAGCAGTAGTGCACAGGAAGTGATGTCACAGCTACTCCAGGCCCTTGAGGAGAGGCATGGGAAGCAACTGGTTGGCGCAGCTTTGGGATATATCATCTCTGCTAGGTGAGGTGTTCGTGTACATACACAGATGCACAGTCCACAGGAGGCTTGTGAGGGGAGGACGGCTCATAATAGCTGGAATGGAGTGAATGGAATGGTATATGTTTGATGTGTTTGATTCCATTTATTTCCATTCCAGCCATTATTATGAGCATGTCCTCCACAATTAATGTGCCACCAGCCACCTGTGACGCACATACACATGCCCACACACACCTGGTGCATTAACCGACAATACAACATTGATATTTCAATCAATAGACCACTGGAATATCAAGTCAGAGTCATACTTTAACCTGCAGACAATCCATATGACAAATTCCCAGATCAAAAGCTGCCGTATTTCCCCCCCTTATCACAGGCTCATACATTGGGGTTAGAAATTAAAATCCATCCTTCTATTTATAATGATTTATTTTCCAAATGATTATTACTCATTCTGTTCTCCAGGGGTAGTCTATCAGAGGCAGAGCTGCGTGATATCTTGTCCCTTGATAACAATGTCCTGGCTGAAGTCTACCAGTACTGGCTTCCCCCCAACCACTCCCTCATCCGCCTCCCCCCTCTACTGTGGGTGCGCCTCAGGCACGACTTGGGAGAACTCCTCGTGGAGGGACAGGCCAATGGCGTCACGGTGCTCGACTTCCACCACAAGTAAAGATCCTCTCTATATATCTCAGCCAAACAGGTTTAGGGGCTGGTGTTCCAAACCCAGATTAAGCCAATTTCTTTTTGCTAAAAATCTATTTTAATCATGTAGATTTTCCATTGAGCATGCTTCCAGTTCAGTAGTAGGCCTAATCCATGTCCGGGAAACCGGACAATACTTGTATTGATCTGCTTATGGCAGAACTTCCCATCCTGTACTTTGTCTGTGCAATTTAATATGGTAATAGGCTGTTGACTGAAACTGTGCGAGAGAGGTACCAGAGGTCAGAGCAGCAGGCTGACAGACACAGGGTCCTTGCTGAGTACTTCTTGGGTAGATGGAGCCAAGGCCGATTCAAAGCTGTCCTCCTACCTCCACTGACGACCACATTGGACGCTGACCGCAAGGTAACAGAATGATGGGATTTCAGTTCAGTTCCTATGATGACATAGAATGGCACCTCAAAGAACCCTTAGATGTGTTTTCAATAATAATTGGTGTACTCCTCTAGTCATTACAGTGTAAAATACAAGGGCCAACTCAGATAATTCTTGAAGCCATTTTGTTAGCTATTTAGCAGCCTTATTGCTTGGGGGATATAAGCTGTTCAGGAGCCTGTTGGTGTCAAACTTGATGCACCGGTACCGCTTGCCGTGCGGAAGCAGAGAGAACAGTCTATGACTTGAGTGGCTGGAATCATTAACAATTTTCCTGGCCTTCCTTTTACACTGCCTGATATAGAGGTCCAGGATGGCAGGGAGCTCGGCCCCAGTGATGTACAGGGCTGTCCGCACCACCCTCTGTAGCGCCATGCGAACAAGGCCGTAGCACCTCAACAGAGTGCCGGCCATGATTTGCAAACCAAGTGCAAACTGATTTTACAGATAGAATCGCGTGAGAATGTCTGCAGTCAGACGTCCACCAGGGTGGTCAACTAAAACAGACTTCCCCGAACAAACGGCAGATGAATGGTAGATCAACATTCGGTGCGGTGTGTGTGTGTGTGGTCCATTTGAGCTGGATAAAAGTCTCTGACCCTCAGGGCCTTTTTAGAGGGAGCACAATACAAAAAAAAATATTACAGTAAATAAGAACTGAAACTAAGGAAGAAAAATTGATAGAGATGCACAAGAGGACATGTTTTCCACTTAATTAAATGGACGGCGCTTTTGATACTACCTTGAAGCTAACCGGATGTGTTTCCATAGTGAAGATGTTTCCGCGGGTTAGTTGTGTCGTGTTGAATCATTAACGTACACCTGTCTACTCTCTCCCCTGGCATGTTGCCAAGGTGCCCCCTCAGCCCCTGTGGTTCGCTGAAGGAGTGGCAAATGTCATAAAGCTGCAGGAGCTGCCCTACCACCTCCTCCACGCAGGCCTCTGGGAGGAGCTGCGCCAGGAGGTCATTGGTAAGGCCACATGCCCCAAGGGAGTGCAAAAGTCAATGGTGGGAAGAGCCAATACTGGCAGACAGACTTGGCTGATTTGAATTCTCTTATTGTTGATGTCAGGAAGTTGTCTTACTGTGTATGATGATGTCATATTACGAAGTCTACCTTTAAGCTGCGACTCTTTGCCCCACAGGCAGTAGTGAGTGGCTGTACTGTAAGACTCTGACCTGTGGCGTGGCCAGTGTCATTGAGGACCTGACCCTCTGCACCGAGCTCATGGACTGCCCTGAGACTCAACTGATCCGAGACACTTTCATTCTCCTCAAGCCCACCCTGGACTTTCTAGATGGACAGATGGGTCAGATGAGTCAGGGGGGGGGGTTATCGTAGTCGAGTGTTACATGGTCAATTAATGCATGTTCTGTTGGGTTTAAATCTGTCCGGTTTCAGATAAAGTAGCTGGATCCCTATTTCACATATTTATGAGCGATGCAACAAAAAAATAATTCATAGATCAAAAGAGAATGAGTGCTAACTGTAGGGTAGGTTATTGATGATTCTAGTCCCTCTGGCTTGGAACCAAAAACATTGACATTATACTTGGTTGGGTGATACTGTATCAGGAGAGCCTTCTCTTCACACTGTCTCACCAACCATCTCACTCTGTTTTAATACTGTTTCCTCTCCAAAGATCCCTCCCTCTTCTACACAGAGGTCTTGGCCAGGCTCCACTCCTTCGCTGAGATGTACCCTTCACTGATAGGACGACTCTGCTGCCAGTGTCACGACTGGCTCTCGTGCTGTCCCGACCCCATCCTTGTCCCCAAGTGCGCCTTCCTCCAGCCTCCAGGGGGAGCGCTAAAGACAACGCTTGCTGGTTTCCAGAAAGGTTTGTACACATAGTGTAGGATTCGCCTGTTCATTGCAATTGAGCCCGGTAGTAGGATGAAGTAGCCACCAGATGCTGATCCAAGGTCAGTCTGTATTTCACATCTCCAATGGTTAATGTTAGGATATGGCATGGGTAAGCTGATCTTACATCTGTGCTTAAGGACAGCTTCTTGTCTGTCTGTCTGAAGGGGTCACAGCCCTGGATATTTGCCCAGAGAGAGGGATCCTGCTTGCAGGCTCAGAGGACGGGAAGGTGATTGCCTGGGACCTCAATGATCTAGAGGTCATCCAAACCTTAGTGGGACACACAGGTGAGGGCGAGGGTGTGTGAGTGAGTGTATTTGAGTTTGTAATTAATCACTGTCAAGCGTATCCACATTCTGCTTATTCTTGCAAATTCTTTCTCTGTGTGTCTACTTATTTATGCTCTTCAGCTAAGGTGCTATCCGTGAGAGTGATTGACAGCGGTGATCACTGTCTCTCATTGGCTGCTGACGGGAGTCTGAGGAAGTGGAGCCTGCTGAGTGGCAGGCAGCTGTACTGTACCCAGGAGGCGGTGTCCATTAACTCCTTACCTTCCACCACACACATCCATGTGTCTGAGGAGAGGGCGCTTGTCTTCACCCACTCTGGAGGCCAAGTATGACATACATGTGAAGGGGTTAATTGTCTTCTATCAAATACATTTTCTTTGAGGAATTTTCCTTCAAATGCATCTTTTCAATCATTCTGTTTCCAACCTTTTTTATATTTGCATATTTACATTATGTACTCCCCCAAAATATTATCATCTGCCCTTTAACCAAAGTAACGCTTCTGCTTTACCTGCAGGTGAAAGTGTGGCATCTTAACACAACAGAACTACTCTTCCAAGTCAAAGATACCGGTGTCTCCATTATTCTTGGATTTTTGAACGGAATGGTCGTCTCCCTCTCAGACGGAGGACTTGTCACATTTTCCCACCCCTCCGCCGAGGACAAGACAGCGCAGATACATTTGGAAAAATCTTCACATAGGTTGACCCTGACGGCAACCCTTACACTGCAAAAACATGGCCGACTACTTATAGCATCAAAGGAGGGCTTCCTATATCAGGTACAAATTGTCGAAACATGTCCTGTAGGAGGATGATTCAATTTCCTATAGATAGACCGTATTTCTGATTTTAATGGCATAATTGGTTTCTCATCGCATTCTGTTCGACCATCTGTCATTTGTAGGTTTCCAGCACTGAACAGGACAGACAGTCACAGTGGACTCTGAGACAGACAGTCACAGAGCTTCCAGTCTGTGCAACCTTCCTCTCCGCCTCAGATGACGAAAGGATACTTTTGGCAGGTAGCAGTACTACAGTACAGGAGGACCTTAGTGTCAATGCCATTCATGGGGTTCCTCCTATGTAGCCTACCTCTGTGTCTCTATGGTTCAGTGGGTTGGAGTAGAGTTTCATTCCCATATGGGCCACATACAGTGCATTCGGTAAGTATTCAGACCCCTTTACTTTTTCCACATTTTGATACAATACAGCCTTATTCTAAAATGGATTTAAATCGTTTTTTTCCCTCATCGATCTACACACAATACACCATAATGACAAAACAAAAACATTTTTTTTTAAATGTTTGCAAGTGTGTGGCTGTGTGCTTAGGGTCGTTGTCCTGTTGCAAGGTGAACCTTCACCCCAGTCTGAGATCCTAAACACTCTGGCGCTGGTTTTCATCAAGGATCTCTCTGTACTTTGCTCCATTCATCTTTCCCTTGATCCTGACAAGTCTCCCGGTCCCTTCTGCTGAAAAACATCCCCACAGCATGATACTTCCACCACCATGCTTCACTGTAGGGATGGTGGCAGGTTTCCTCCAGAAATGACACTGGGCATTCAGGCCGAAAAGTTCAATCTTGGTTTCATCACACCAGAGAATCTTGTTTCTCATGGTCAGTGTCCTTTAGGTGCTTTTTGGCAAACGTGCCTTTTACTGAGGAGTGGCTTCCGTCTGGCCACTTTACCATAAAGATTGGTAGAGTGCCGCAGAGATGGTTGTCCTTCTGGAAGGTTCTGCCATCTCCACAGAGGAACTCAGGAGCTCTTTCAGAGTGACGGGTTCTTGGTCATCTCACTGACCAAGGCCCTTCTCCCCCGATTGCTCAGTTTGGCCGGGCGGCCAGCTCTAGGAAGAGTCTTGGTGGCTCCAAGCTTCTTCCATTTAAGAATGATGGATGCCATTTTGTTCTTGGGGACCTTCAATGCTGCAGAAATATTTGTGTACCCTTCCCAGATCTGCGCCTTGACACAATCCTGTCTCGGAGCTCTACGGACAATTCCTTCGACCTCATGGCTCGGTTTCTGCTCTGACATGCACTGTCAGCTGTGGGACTTTATATAGATAGGTGTGTGCCTTTCCAAGTCATGTCAAATCAATTGAATTTACCACAGGTGGACTCCAATGAAGTTGTAGAAATGTCTCAAAGATGAAACAGGATGCACCTGAGCTCAATTTTGAGTGTCATAGCAAAGGGTCTGAATACTTATGTAAATAAGGTATTTCTTTAAAAAAAATATAAATTAGCAAAAATGTCTAAACCTGTTTTCGCTTTGTCATTATGGGGTATTGTGTGTAGATTGATGAAAAAAAAAACATAAGGAATCCATTTTAGAATAAGGTTGTAACGTAACAAAATGTGGAAAAAGTCCAGGGGTTTGAATACTTTCCGAATGCACTGTGTAGCCTGGTCCTAGATCAGTTCATGCTGTCTTGCTGACTTTTTGACTATGGGAATTAGCAAGACAGCACAAACAGATCTGGGACCAGGCTAGGCCACATATACTGAATGTGTTTAACTGTAAAAGTGTCTGGCAAATGACTATTATATACAGTAATATTCATATCATTACAGGCTGTGAGAGGACACTGGTCCTTTTCCATAGAGAGTCCGACTGTGTCCAGAGCTTCCTGGATCTGCACCATGAGGACACGGTGTTGTGTGCCTGTGTGTCGAGCGACAGCAGAGTGGTCGTCTCGGGCTCTGAGGACCAGACAATACGGGTCAGTACTGGTTTATTGGTACACATGAAAATGATGCACTTGTATACAACTTGTTTCTAGACTGTAATGTACTTATTCATATAGATGGCAAGTCACATACTGGGCTTATTCAAAGAAGTCACTTGTTCCCAATGACGAACTTTGACCCAAATATCTTGATCCCAGATCTGTTTGTGCGTTTTTGCCAACTTCTATGGTCATTGGTATAGCTGCAACGTTGATGAAACATCCCTAGATAATGTGGCCTTGTGAAATCCTACGCTTCTAAATTGTGCCCCAAATATACACTGAGTGTATTGAGTTGCATCGCCAACGCTTCCCACAGTTGTGTCAAGTTGGCTGGATGTCCTTTGGGTGGTGGATCATTCTTGATACACACGGGAAACTGTTGAGCGTGAAAAACACAGCAGCGTTGCAGATCTTGACACAAACCGGTGCACCTGGCGCCTACTAGTTGGCAAGACGGCACAAACAGATCTGGGACCAGGCTAACATTGATCCACTCTGCTTTTTACAGGTGTGGTCTATAACCACGGGAAACCTCCTTGACTCTTTCCTTGGCATGGATGCCCCTGTCACCACTCTGGCTCTGTATGAGGGCACTGTCGTCTCCGCCTCCTCCTCAGCCTACTACCTGAAGCTGTGGCATCTGCCCTCACCCAACGACCCTCAGCAGAGACCCAAAGGCTGTATTCCAGCCGGATGCCCTCAGGTTGCCCTCACTAAAGATGGCGACACGGTGTACTATGTTAGAAACATAGGCCAGAAAGAAGTGATTACATGGAATTGTCACACAGGTAAAAAAATACATATGTGCACCTTATGTTTGGGTGAAAAGTATGAACTACGTGAAAATTGTCAAGCAAAGGTTCATAGGGATATATTTATCATAGAGAAAGAATAAGAAATAATGTTACAAATGGGAGTGTATAATGTGAACCTAGAGGGGCTAAGGGACATGTCTCATTGTATGTTTTCAATATCCACATGCAACACGGAGAATAATTGCTTGCATTTGACAATGGGGGTTCTGTTAAAGAGAATCTCTCTCCTGTTTGTCTCAGGCTCTTCCACTGACACCATGGCCGTCTCTGCTGAGGTGTGCTGCCTAGAGCTGGCCCAGCACAAGAAACTCCTCTTCTGTGGCCTCACGACTGGCACGGTCCTCATCTACCCCCTAGCCTTCCCCAAAGAGACCCTGTGCATTCCACCTCCTGAGACCCTGCCCACGGTGCGCTGCATGGCCATTGGCGGCCAGGAGAAGCACATGGCCGTGGCCTACGAGGACTCAGTGTGTCTGTTCGAGATCACGGCTAGGGACAGTTTCCCCAGCGTGGAGGGGCCCGCCGCAAAGTTTGCCCTCTCCCTGCTCCACTCGCCCGTCTCCTCCATGGCCCTGCTCCCAGACTGTAGGCTGCTGTACGGGACGGCCTGCGGGGAGGTCTGTAGCATGATTGGCCTACGTTACCCATAATGCTCTGTAGGCCTACAAGATATTTGGTTTTAACTTAGTAAAGATGTTGCTGAAGCTAACATTGTGTTCTGTCTCCTTATTAATATAAGGTCACCATGTACGACTTCAAGTCCACTTCAACCGCCACCCTGGATGGCCACCGCAGCAGGGTCAACTGCGTGACGACCAGCAACTGGGGGACGCACGCCCTGGTGGGCTCAGAGGATGCCGTGCAGAGGCTGTGGGGGCTGACCCCCCTGGTACTGGATCACACCATGGAGTACAAGGTCAGAGGTTAAAGGTCAACGGTCTAGTCAGGGAGGATCTATTTTTCAGACACACCTCAGATTGACTCATTGACATAAATGTGTTTGTACCTTTTGAAATACAGGGGTTCTTGTTTGAAGGGGTTCTCTGTGCAGCGTTCTCTGAGAGTGACAAGCACGTCTTCACCGGATCACAGGATAGAACTATTAAAGTCTGGGATGTTGCTAGTGGTATGTGCTCACTACATTTCTCTATTTGAGTTTTTTTGAGAATTTTACATTGTTTACTGCTAATAGGAATAAATGTTGCTCGCTACTATTTCAAACCATATCTCAAACCCATATTGGTATACACAAATGAACACTAAATCTTGTGTATCCTTGTTTTGTCCCAGGGAGTCTGTTATTTGTCCAGTATGTCTACGCTCCTGTCACCAAAATGTTGACCTACAGGAATGGCTTCGTGGCAATTTCCCAGCTGGGCTACGTCATCAAGGAAGGATTCCGCTGTCCGGATGACGTCTGTCCGGAATACAACCCACTCCGGAATATCAACGCACACTACAGGGTCACGTCCCGGCAGAAGAGTGCAGACAGCCCTCACAGCGTCATCACAAAGATCCCTGAGTACAATCCTGCTCAGTTTAACTTCATGGCCCTGATGCTCAAGAGCAAACCCTCTCACTCATGCCAACTGTTGTAAGGAAACTGACATAACATAACAGACATAGTGTCAATTGTAGAGATCTAGCGTCATATACGGTTCTGTGTGCTGCTACTGTATACAGTAAGTTGAGTTCAGTTTCCCACACTGAATTATATGAAAATAGGGCCAATGTATGTCAGCTCATTTCACTTGCTTTAAATCAGCTATGCACATTACTTATTATAAATCATTCTGTGAAATGTAGGGATTTGTATTAGCATATGTTCATCACATGGCACGTAGAGATGACATATATACAAACTGTTACAAAATGCCGTGATTATGTGTAAAAGCATCAATATATAGAACATTTAAGGGCTAGTTGCTGTACAAAGCACACGTATACACTGAGTGTACAAAACATTAGGAACACCGGCTCCTTCAATGACAGACTGACCAGATTAATCCAGGTGAAAGCTATGATTCCTTATTGATGTCACTTGCTAAATCCACTTCTCATGGAAATTACCACCAGGGACTCAGTCAAACATTAAATTACTCATTCTTTATTATCAGCAAGCTGGAGAGGTTCCAACCAACTTCATGCACCATAGTACACGTTGGTCGGGAGATCTGCCGGGGCAGTCCCCTTAGTTCTCTTATAGTTATATTTGCATGATTTAGCTTATTCATAATTAATTCATCATTAACGTTTGGTTCATACATGTGACCGACCAATACCTCACAAGGCTTCTTCTCACTGGTGTGAGGGTGTCAAGAACTGCAAAATTACTGTTTTTTTCATGCTCAACAGTTTCCTGTGTGTATCGAGAATGGTCCACCACCCAAAGGACATCCAGCCAATTTGACACAACTGTGGGAAGCATTGGCGTCAACATGGGCCAGCATCCCTGTGTAATGCTTTCGACACCTTATAGAGTCCATTCCCCGACAAATTGAGGCTGTTCTGAGGGCAAAAGGGGGTGTCTCTCAATATTAGGAAGGTGTTCCTAATGTTTTGTATACTCTGTGTAGAAAGGTTCAAATATTGTAGAATGCTAAAACAAAATAATCTGACATTTCCTGTTGCTGGAAATCATATATTTAATAATTCATGTCTTTGCCTTCCGGCTTGCAATGAAAAACCCAGCGACAATTAAAATCTGAGTTTCAATAACATACAAAAATCAAGGTGTACCACACAGTGCTCTCTTGAACAACCTTTTGACATTAAAGTACAGAGATTCACAGTGTGTACGGACTACTTCTGTTCAAAGTTGTTGGTAAACAACTCCAATGGACCAAGAGGAGGGCCCTCTCATTTGTTAATGAAGTCCCAGGAACAGGGTACCAAACATTGCTCTCTAGTCTTTCTCTAGTGAAGGAAGGTTCTCTTCCACCATCTTGTTTCCCCCTCTGTTGGGCCTTTCTTCATGCGAGACACCTGGCAAGATGCCAAAGTGATCATACACGGCTTGCAAGAAAAAGACACAAAAACTTGGTACATGATGAGAAATAAGGTTGGGCAATCTACAAACATGCCTACAATCACTCATATTTTCAAGTCCTTTTGAAAGCACCGTCTTTCTGTTTATTTAGAAAGCATTGCCTTTCTTTTTTTGTATAGACAATTTACCAAAAAAAATCATCTTTAACATAACCAACATATTACACAAAAAACACACATGCAAAACACAAATACATATTTAAATGATATGCTTTTTCATGGTCATGATTATTTTAAGTGTCCTTAAAGAAACACAAGACTCGTTCCCATGTCTTTTTGGAGTCTGTATTATTTTTCTCCAGCCTCTTTGCGAACACGATTTCATGCAACGTTTTAATCAAAATGTTCATCCACTCCGTGAACACTAGCTCATTAGAGCTTTTCCAATGTAAAGCATTGCCTTCCTTTTCTCTGTGACTTGTGTAGCTTCCTATGTGTTTCTGCTTGTTCTCAACTGAACTTATACTGTATATCTTGAAATGTGATTAAATATATTATTGGAGAGCTAATCTAATTGTGTTTTTTATGGCCCCTCTGCAGCTGACAATTCACAAAAAATGTACATGATATAATTGTATACATTGTATATTTGTACATGCCATCTTCTTACTGGTCCTGCATACAGTTGATTCCTAATGACTTGAAATTGACATTTGTTGCCTTCACTGGGGCATAAAGACATCCAGAGCAAGTAAAAACAAATATATTTAAATTGGGACTGCTAAATTGTATTTCACTCGAAAGGGATTTTCACTTGTCTGATCTGCACTTCTCCGGGATCGACTATGTTTGGAATATCCAGCCAAGCAAACTAAACATGTCCCAATCAAATTCAAATGTGAACTACTGAGCCATGTCTTACCTCTAAGCAGAGCAGACCCACGGTAATCCCTCCATTAGGAAGAGGTTCTGTCTCCCCCACCACACAACCTTATCCAGGCAGCCAGCGGTGTACACGCTCGCCCCTGCCGAACTCCCCTCCATACTCTGGGCCTCATAGCCACACATGGTGTTGAACACGGTGAAAATACAGTGGATATAACATTCGTAAGCATGACTGTTGGGTGTGCAGGATTTTGTTCCGGCCTTGCTCTAAAACCCCTGATTCGGATACAAAGCCAACTCATGAATTATAGTGAATAAACTTGATTTAAACATTTCCAGGTTTAGATTGAGTTGCTTCACTGCAGTTCCGTCATTCTGTTCTATGATAGTAGGTTGTGCTAAATTGCTCTTGGATTCTGCTAATACAGGAAGTATTTCAGCAGTCCGCTGTCCATTATTCTGTCAGTATGCAGTGCGTAGTGTTGTGGTCTATTTCTTCCAATTTCATTATCATAGCAAAGGTTGTTCCCAAAGGTTATTTATATACTGTAATTATTTAGTAATTAGTACATTATTCATGATTAATGTGATGCCCCTCTCCCCATTAATGATCATGTTATAATATAGTAATATTTTCATTTAGCAGACTCTTTTATCCGAACACACCAATACACAAATACTCTGTATATGACGCCCATAACGAAATCAAATCCACAATTCTAGTAATTCTATTTGTATGGCCAGCACCATGCTCCAACCAACTGAACCAGTGTGATTAACCTGTTTTAGAACAAAGTCAATAACATGTTTCAAGTCCAAATCATCAGTCCTCTCCAAAACCTGAAAGAACATCAGAAAACATCTCAGTGATCTCTGATACCTACAAGCAAATTCATTTCATTTTGGTGAAACTTTTATTCTAAAATGGTGCCATGCAGAGAATTCAATTCTGCGTTTGGCTTTGCAGGGGATGCAATTCTCAGCAAAATACCATCTTTCAGGGTCCTAACATTACCTTGTCAGTGAATAGGAATCCAAGCCCTGCAGCTGCAATCTGCAGGAGGATTGCCACCAATATCCCTAAAAACTGACAACAGAAATTATATTTCAACCTTGTAGTAGGCTAGGACAGTTGCAAGACATGATGTCATTATTTACTTTCTGCAATCACAATAAAGACAACTACAGTGTTGAGATAATTACAGGTACTACTATTTACCATCATTTACATTTTACATTTTTTTTTACATTTTAGTCATTTAGCAGACGCTCTTATCCAGAGCGACTTACAGTAGAGTGCATACATTTTATTACATTTTTTACATTTTACATACTGAGACAAGGATATCCCTACCGGCCAAACCCTCCCTAACCCGGACGACGCTATGCCAATTGTGCGTCGCCCCACGGACCTCCTGGTTGCGGCCGGCTGCGACAGAGCCTGGGCGCGAACCCAGCCCAGCCAGCCCAGCCTGGGCGCGAACCCAGAGACTCTGGTGGCGCAGCTAGCACTGCGATGCAGTGCCCTAGACCACTGCGCCACTGCGCCACCCATCATCTTTCTATGGCTTTCTAATATACAGTCAGTGTCCACACCTGTGGCAAAACACACACACCTAATTATTAGTCGCCCATCATTGAGTTTATTTTGCCATTGAAAATGTACATTTCACTACCTAATATTTAGATTGATGCCTGACTTTTCTCTTTGGCAACCTTGGCATAGATTCCTACTGCTATAAGAACAGCACTGGATTCCTGGGGAAAGGAATGTTAAAATCATTGTCATATGTACAGCATGCAGTTATGTTTACAAACTTGTATCACAGTATGTCCATTATAGCCCCACTAGGTGCATGTGACTGATGAAAGTAATCATTTAGAATAGCCAATCATTTGGAATTCTGTGTAGGTGGGCTGTCATTCACAGAATAATCAATAAACACATCAGGCTTGTTGTTATATTTTGTCATCATATTTTAATGCAGTGGCCACCAACCCTGCCGACCGGGAGATCTGTGGCTAAATCGAGTGTGCATACTGCCCTGGCCAATCGGATAGCTTAAATCACCATGCCTACTGTGCTTTCAAGACCCCGGCCAAAGCAAAGTTTGATACTAGCCTGTGTAAGATTTAATAACTTTTAAAACCATTTAAACTTTGATACTAGCCTGTGTAAAACCATATAAAGTTGCAATTAGGCACTGGATATGATTTGATTAACTATGCAAGTCAATGACGGCCTACTTGTAAAGCCCCCCGGCCAAACCCTCACCTAACTGATGTCGTATAACCTGTATTCCTCCTATTGGTTTCCTAACTACGCTTGGCCAATTGTGTGCCGCACAATGGGACTCCCGATCACGGCCGGTTGTAACACAGCCCAGGATCGAACCCGGGTCTGTAGTGACGCCTCTGGTAGACCGCTGCGCTACTCGGGAGGCGTAAGTGTACCGTCCCCTAAACGTAACAATTTGTGTGAACGCAAAACTGCCCTTAGATCATTGTCTAAGGGCAACTTCATTACACTCCTGGAGGGATCACTATGAATGCGCGTACACTGACAACTGCTGGGTATCCTAACATTCCACACAGCGACACATATTATTCCCGTTAGAAATATAGACAAATTATAGACACACACCCATAGGCTGTTTTACCTCCATATAGGCTGTTTTACCTGTTGAAATGAATACAGTGTAGCAGATAAACACCTGTTGGAATTTGGCACTGTACAATTTCAGATAATTATAATCTGTATTCCTATTGGTTTCCTTCTAGCCAGTCATGATCCTTGACCATTCCCTCTCCACCGCCAAATGACGCACGGAGGGACTCTCCAGCAAAGCGGATTAAGGAGACGAAACCTGTCCCGTTAGCGGATTTGAATTGCACGAGGACTCAGATTTCCACAGGGAAAATATAGTTTATTTATATGTTTATTATTAGAATTTGGCCTTAAGAAACTCCGAACTCTGTAACCCGTCACCATGGGTATCTCAGAAGTACTTAACAAACTTCGAGATCGCGCAGATAAATTTCTAAATGAGAAAAACATGGTGACAGATTTCCTTGGAAAACTGGAGGAGAAAACGGGAATCAAGAAAAAAATGATTGCCCTAGGTATGTAATTTTTCTGTAGCCTATTCGGAGGACACATGTGTTGTCATGTTAATTTGATGTAGATGTTTAAATACCATTATGTCAAATATGGAAACCTGTAGGCTATTAATTCATTGGAAGCGTACATTCGTCGAATGCGCAGCACACTTGTAGTCCTTGCTGTGAACACGAACTGAAGCCAATTGGAAGGCCTATAAGTAGGTTATGCTATGGCGCACAGTTTGGTATTGACCAACAGGTGTGTTTCTTTAGATGCACACACTTCAGATGAACCTCTACCTCTACCTACATTGTATAAATTATAAATATGAGATCTACCTAATAATATTGTAATGAAAGATTATTTTCATTCGATTTTTAGGAACATACATATTTGAATGGTGCAGTATTATAATTGAAAATACTACTGCTATTACTGTATGTAAACAAAAACAACCAAACTTCCTTCAGATACTTCACTGTCACAAATCCAACCACAGTGCCATGTCTTGGTAGTTTCCGACTGTCCTTTATGTTGAATGATTCATTGTCACCCTCCAGAGGACTTTGGCAAGGCATGGGCCAGGAGTGTGTCCATGCCAGTGGCTTACACTTACTGTATACTGTTCCATGTCACATGTTGGTATTAGCCCTAGACAGCACCACCATAGAGAGCCTTGTGCCATGGGTTCAGTTGGGATGATGTAATTACCCGTGCCTGGTGCGCAATGATACCCACATACTTCCATGAACCCACAATTGCTCCTGGCAAATTCTCAGTACTGTTTTATTCAACAAGGAATGATAAGCTACAAGCATGCATGAGACTAGAGAGTTGTCTCTGGGTGTAGCGATGAACAAGGAATCAACAATGCCATAGAACAACTGTAGTCGCCTGTAGACCTAAATATGAGAGTAGGCCGATGTAAGTGTATCACCACCGGCAAACACATCCTTTTGTAGATTGGACTATTCCCAAGTTCTAATTTCCTAAATGTTTCTTCTGCAGCTGTTACAAGGCATTCTCTCTCTCTCTCTCTCTCTCTCTCTCTCTCTCTCTCTCTCTCTCTCTCTCTCTCTTTCTCTCTCTCTCTCTTTCTCTCTCTTTATTTCCCCAGAATTATGAAATCAGTTATGTGTTGCTATCAAGACAATTATGCATTTTGCATGACATTCTAAAGTTCTGTAAATCCTTCACTATCAGTCAATAGCAGCATTTGAGACTCCTCTCACAATTTCCCTAAGACTACTTACATTCTCATGAAGTAGCAGTGCACTGCTTGATTAGGATCTTTGTGCAGTGTAATGCTTGACCTCTCGTCACGTGTCTTGTGTTATCAACAGGTGCAGTGTCTCTGACGGGACTGTATTTGGTATACGGCTATGGCGCCTCCCTCCTCTGTAACATGATTGGATTTGTGTATCCTGCATATTACTCGTAAGAACAGTAGCAAACTAGCTTTAAAGTTATATGTTTAAGCTAGACCGTTTATGTGTTGCCATTTTATGTAATGTAGTACCTTACCTCAATTAGGGCTATGTAATGTTGGGTACTGTTTCCACTCTTCCATGTAGAATCAAAGCCATCGAGAGCACAAACAAAGAAGATGACACAAAATGGCTGACCTATTGGGTGGTCTACGGAATCTTCAGTTTGGCAGAATTCTTCTCTGACATCTTCCTCTACTGGTTTCCTTTCTACTATGCTTTCAAGGTAAGGTGATAATCAGATGTGTATCACACAGACAGACTGTGTGCCTTACATTCTAAGCAAACTGAAAACTGCTTCAACTCACTCATTGTGACCAACCACTGACCTTACAGTTACAATATAATTCAAAATCACTATAGGCTACGGAATTTAGCAGCATATAACACTTAATAAGCAATTAAGAAGCTATTATAAGCTTGCTATACATAAACATTCATAAGTACATGTCAATAAATTCTCGGTATGCTGTGAAATACTTGTGACCTGTATTTATGCTTTATTGGGCTCCTGGAGGTGTCGTGCTTTGCTTATGTGGTTACGGCAGTATGTGGTGCCCTTCAACATGTGTCAATCATGTTCTTGTTTTTTTCCCACCCTCTTTGCCAGTGCCTGTTCTTGTTGTGGTGCATGGCCCCCGTCACATGGAACGGCTCTCAGATTCTGTACAACCGGGTGGTGCGGCCCTTCTTCCTCAAGCACGAGGCCACCGTGGACAGCATGGTCAATGACCTCAGCGGGAAGGCCATAAACGCAGCCGAGTCTGTCACCAGAGAAGGTACAGAGGCCCCTGACGGCCCAGTCCAGAAACAGCTAGCTCCTAGCCCCAATGCATTTCATGGACACCTTAAAGTGAAGTATTATCTTATTTTCGACTTCCCTAGGGTGTTGTCGTTTCCTACAAACTGTTTTAAAATACATTAGTAGGTTATTTACCAATGTCCAAAATCTCCTTGCAAGTATGTTTGGAGAATGTACAGTGCATTCAGAAAGTATTCAGACCCCTTCCCCTTTTCTACATTTTGTTACATTCCAGCCTTATTCTAAAATTGATTAAATAAATAAAAATCCTCATCAATCTACACACAATACCCCATAATGACAAATTGAAAACAGGTTTTTGCAAATGATAAAAAATAAATAACATAAATGCCTTATTTACAGAAGTATTCAGACCGTTTGCTATGAGACTCGAAATTAAACTCAGGTGCATCCTGTTTTTATTGATCATCCTTGAGATGTTTCTACAACTTGTTTGGAGTCCATCTGTGGTAAATTCAATTGATTGGGCATGATTTGGAAAGCCACACACCTGTCTATATAAGGTCTCACAGCTGACAGTGCATGTCAGATCAAAAACCAAGCCATGAGGTCGAAGGAATTGTCCGTAAAGCTCAGAGACAGGATTGTGTCGAGGCACAGATCTGGGGAAGGGTACCAAAAGGTCTGCAGCATTGAAGGGTCCCTAAGAACACAGTGGCCTCCATCATTCTTAAATGGAAGAAGTTTGGAACCATCAAGACTATTCTTCGAGCTGGCCACCCGGCCAAACTGAGCACTCGGGCGAGAACGGCCTTGGTCAGGGAGGTGACCAAGATCCCAATGTTTATTCTGACAGAACTCCAGTTCCTCTGTGGAGATGGGAGAACCAACCATCTCTGCAGCACTCCACTAATCAGGCCTTTATGGTAGAGTGGCCAGACAGAAGCCACTCCTCAGTAAAAGGCACATGACAGCCCACTTGGAGTTTGCCAAAAGGCACCTAAAGAACTTTCAGACCATGAGAAACAAGATTCTCTTGTCTGATGAAACCAAGATTGAACTCCTGACACCATCCCTACGGCGAAGCATGCTGGTGGCAGCATCATTCTGTGGGGATGTTTTTCAGCGGCAGGGAGTGGGAGATTAGTCAGGATCGAGGGAAAGATTAATGGAGAAAAGTACAGAGAGATGCTTAATGCTTAGCGTCATACCCAAGAAGACTCGAGGCTGTAATCGCTGCAAAAGGTGCTTCAACAAAGTACTGAGTAAAGGGTCTGAATACTTATGTAAATGTGATATTTCAGTTTCTTATTTTTAATACATTTGCAAACATTTCTAAAAACCTTTTGCTTTGTCATTATGGTGTATTTATTGTGTGTAGATTGATGAGGGGGAAAAAAACAATTGTATCAATTTTTGAATAAGACTGTAACGTAACAAATGTGGAAGAATTCAAGTGGTCTGAATACTTTCCGAATGCACTGTAGCAATCAATGCTAGTGGAAATGGGTTATATCATTTTGCGGTCAATACATTCAAAAGCATGCCCAACAACTATTGTACCTGATTTGGCTACATAGCTCATTTCCCTCTGAAGTCCATAAATGGCTTGGTATTTCACAGTATAAATCCTATTAGAGAGCTGTGTGTAACACTGCACCCATATAGATGCGGTAAAGAGGTCAATGGAGTGCAGGCCGTGGGGGATAGAAGAAGGACGCCGTGTTGGTGCAGATTCAACCAATCTGATCTAACAAAGTGGATATTGGTCAAATCTGTCATGATTGATGTATTGTAACAGGCCCACAATGTGATTACTAAAGTTCGGTTAGGATATATTTCTCTGTTTTTCGCTGCATTACATTTAGAAGTTGTCCCTTTTCAGGTTTAGAAGAAGTGACTGCTAAATGCTAACGCCTGTTCGTATAAGCTGGTAGCATAGCTAGCATACAGATATGGTTGGTGGTAGTTAGTCGTTTTTAACTGATTGGTGACGATGACATGGATATGTATTGGGGTTGACATCCATACGAACATTATACTCCGATTTTTACCTCAACGTAGTGTGAAATGTACATATAATCAATAGCCTAAATGTAGGCTAATTTTGCTGGGGGCAATGAGGATATTCAGGATCTTTCTCCCACACGTTTCCATGTCATTTCCATTGTTTTGGTTGAGTTCCTTTGAACTCTTTACTGCATCTATTGAGAAAACAATGAGGATATATTTAAAGTGCTGTTGGCTGTGAGGTCACACCAGTGATGGATTTCATAAGCTGGCAAATGGTCCAGCAGGGATTAATGATGTCAACTGAGGTCATAGACAGCTTACAAAAGGTAGACGGAAGGATGGCAGGAACCAGGTCAGCTGATATAAATAGAGGTAGCTATTTTCAACCTGTGAAAGAATGCGTACTTACTGTGAAAATAATGCAAAGTATACAGAATAAACAAATTAGCCTAAATATTGCTATCCATTTAAGTTTCAGTAAAAACGGAGATATGCTTTTGTGTGTGTGTGTGCTGTGTGTGTGTGTGTGTGTGTGTGTGTGTGTGTGTGTGTGTGTGTGTGTGTGTGTGTGTGTGTGTGTGTGTGTTTGTGTGTGTGTTGTGTGTGTGTGTGTGTTTGTGTGTGTGCGTGTGTACATGCATGTGTGTTTCAGCCTTGATTGTTTGTATACATCCTTTCCAACTGCTTTTGCAATTTCATGTGCACAGATCACTTACTTGTTTCTGAAGCAACCTTCATGTAACTTTGTTTGCATGGGGACTTTATCTTTCTCTCTTTCCTGTCTGCCCTCAGTCCTTCAATCACTCGTGAAAAACAAGACTTTAGTACCACACGCATCAGGGGCCAAAGGCTTACCCAGCGCATCAGGGGCCAAAGGCTTACCCAGCACATCAGATGCATCAGGGGCCAAAGGCTTACTCAGCACATCAGAATCAGCTGTATGTAAAACAAACTCTTTTATTTCTGTAACAAACTCTTTATTACTTGATTTCCTTTGCCATTAGTTAGTGCCTAACACTGCTCCAGCTAAGCTAATATAGTCTCACTATTAGCTTGTTTGCATGTCAGCTGTGTGTTGTTTCCCTAGAGTATGTGTTGTCTATATAGTGCCTTCAGGAATGATTCATACCCCTTGACTTATTCCACATTTTGTTGTGTAACTGCCTGAATTAAAAATGGATTAAATAGATTGTCTTTCTAACCCATCTACACACACCCCATAATGACAAAGTGAAGACATGTTTTTAGACATTTTTGTATAGAAAATGAAATACAGCGATATCTCATTTACATAAGCCAATTCATTTAACATTTTAGACATTTAACAGAGCCACTTACAAAAGCAATTAGGGTTAAGTGCCTTGCTCTAGGGCACTTCGACAGATGTTTCACCTAGTCGGCTCAGGAATTTGAATCAGTGACCTTTCGTTTACTGGCCCAAAGCTCTTAACCTCTAGGCTACCTGCCGCCCCAATTCTTTATAGAAGCACCTTTGGCAGCGATTACAGCTGTGAGTCTTTCTGGGTATGTCTCCATAGCAGCGGGAAGATGTTTGGGAGTGCTGCACTTTTTTTTAACCCGTGCTACAGACACCTATATCGGTCTGCTAACACAGGACTAGTAAAGGCCCAGAGCACTACTAATATATATATTTGTATTCTTTTTATTCCTTTTTTAAAATGATTTTTCAGGGGGTGCTGCAATTTTTTTTTTTATGAGTAGGTTTGTCCAAACTTTTGACTGGTACTGTATGTCTCTAAGAGCTTTCCATACCTGGATTTTGCAACATTTGCCCATTATTCTTTAAAAAATAATTCAAGCTCTGTCAAATTGGTTGTTGACCATTGCTAAACAAGTTTTTCAAGTAGATTTAAGTCAGAACTGTAACTCGGCCACTCAGAAACATTCATTGATTTCATATGATTTGATTCCCTGTCTTATTGGTAAGAAACTCCAGTGTAGATTTGGCCTTGTGTTTTAGGTTATTGTCCTTTCCTTTCCCAGTGTCTGTTGGAAAGCAGACTGAACCAGGTTGTCCTCTAGGATTTTGGCACAACTATGCTTAAAAATATGGAGAGTGCCCCAAACATAATACTTTGTATTCAGGACAAAAAGTGAATTGCTTTGCCACATTTTTTGCAGCATTACTTTAGTGCCTTGTTGCAAACAGGATACATGCTTTGGAATATTTTTATTCTGTACAGGCTTCCTTCTTTTCACTCTGTCAATTAGGTTAGTATTGTGGAATAACTACAATGTTGTTGATCATCCTCAGTTATCTCCTATGACATCCATTAAACTCTTTAACTATTTCACAGTCCCCCTTGCCCTCATGGTGAAATCCCTGAGCTGTTTCCTTCCTCTCCGGTAACTGAGTTAGGAAGGACGCCTGTATCTTTGTAGTGACTGGGTGTATTGATACACTCATCTACCAATAGATGAGATTTACTCATCTACCAATAGTTGTCCTTCTTTGCGAGGCCTTGGAAAACCTCCATGGGGTTTATGTTTTTTTTATTTTTTTATTTAACCTTTATTTAACCAGGTAGGCTAGTTGAGAACAAGTTCTCATTTACAACTGTGACCTGGCCAAGATAAAGAACTGCAGTTCGACATATACAATAACACAGAGTTACACATGGATTAAACAAACATACAGTCAATAATACAGTAGAAAAAATTACATTTTAAAAAGTATATATACAGTGAGTGCAAATGAGGTAAGATAAGGGAGGTAAGGCAATAAATAGGCCATGGTGGCGAAGTAATTACAATATAGAAATTAAACACTGGAATGGTAGATGTGCAGAAGATGAATGTGCAAGTAGAGATACTGGGGTGCAAAGGAGCAAGATAAATAAATAAATACAGAATGGTGATGAGGTAGTTGGATGGGCTGTTTACAGATGGGCTATGTACAGGTGCAGTGATCTGTGAGCTGCTCTGACAGCTGGTGCTTAAAGCTAGTGAGGGATATATGAGTCTCCAGCTTCAGTGATTTTTGCAGTTTGTTCCAGTCATTGGCAGCAGAGAACTGGAAAGAAAGGCGGCCAAAGGAGGAATTGGCTTTGGGGGTGACTAGTGAGATATACCTGCTGGAGCGTGTGCTACGAGTGGGTGCTGCTATGGTGACCAGTGAGCTGAGATAAGGCGGGGCTTTACCTAACAGAGACTTGTAGATGACCTGGAGCCAGTGGGTTTGGCGACAAGTATGAAGCGAGGGCCATCCAACGAGAGCGTACAGGTCGCAGTGGTGGGTAGTATATGGGGCTTTGGTGACAAAACAGATGGCACTGGTTGAATCTGTGTTTGAAATTCACTGCTAGACTGAGGGACCTGACAGATAATTGTATGTTTGGGGTTTAGAGATTCATTCAAAAATCATGTTAAACTCTATTTGCACTTATTATGTGACATCTTAAGCACATTTTAACCCTGAACCTATTTAGGCTTGCCTATTCAACCCCTAAACAAAGGGGTTGAATACTTATTGACTCAAGACATTTCAGCTTTTCATTTTTCCTTAATTTGTAGACATTTTGAAAAACATAATTCCACTTTGACATTATGGGGTATTGTGTGTAGGCCTGTGACAAAAAAAAATCTAAATTTAATCAATTTTAAATTCAGGCTGTAACACAACATAATGTGGAACAAGTCAAAAGGTGTGAATCATTTCGGAAGACACTGTAACCCCTGTTGTAGCCTCTAAGAAACCACTCCTTCATTCTAGGAGCTAGTATCAACTCTTAGTTTTAATATCTTATTTGATTGCTATTATTTGTCAGAAATAATTCAATGGTTTAATTGAACAGCAGAAGATGACAACACAGTGTGATTGAAAGTGCCAACACTATTGAAATGCATGTCATCAAAATAGAATACAATATGTATTTTATGGAGCATGTGTCAAGCCTCTCACTCACACTGTGGACCACTATTTTCTCTCCTCTGGCTGGTAAATGTTGTTGGTGGGATCATTCCTAAGCTGACACTCTGTACAGTCATGTGGAAGTTAATGGGTGCTAACTAACTAATCCCACTCCACTGCAATCTGTAGACAATGGATACGGATAAAGCTGCCATTAGTTATTTTTCACGTAGTCACTTTCTGCAAGCTTGGAATCTGGGTCTATTGTTTAATTTTGTGAGTGTCTTGATGGAGGAAATGCACTAGAAAGCACAGCCTCGACACAAAATAAGCTTTCAAAATGTTTTGGCAGAAATTTTAGCACAGCAACAGATGGCAAAGTCTGTAGTTGAGGGCTCTCCTCGCCAACTGTTTTCTCAAGAATGAAAACGAGGATGTAAGTCAGCAAATCCGACTTGTGAGAAGAACAGATGGCTGGATTAAAGATTCTGCTAGGCTTCTCTCCTCAGGTTTAAAAAAAATCTAGGCCCACTACAGCAGGCATTACCTGAACTGTGAAAAGAGGTAGTCGACCATCAGCCAATTAGCCGATATTTCAATGATTCTAAATGTATGCTTCCCACTGCTTTGTGCTTCCCTTTCGTAATATGGTTGTGAAGCTCTTTTAATTAAAAAGTAATTCTTCCTCACTGTCTTGTCTGTTCCTATTCCATGTATATTCAGAAGATTATCAATGAGTTGATCTACACTGAACCCACTGTAGACTAATGGTAAGTGTCACACAGTCACACTGTGTGTATACAGTATCACTCACTGTATTTACCTGGTCAACCACAAGGTTTTGTGGGCAGTGGCTGAATCTGGTGGCATAGATTGCTATTTGCATTAACCAAGTGCTCTATCCTCCTAAAGGAATAGTTAATTACTAAAGTTTGTCAGATGGTTTTAGACTTCCAAATTCGTCTCACGTCGTAAGAGTCCATGTCCCATGCCATTTGTTGTGTAGATCCAGCTATGCCGTTTTCCCAAATGAATGAGAAAGATATGGGCACCGTCTACTTTCTGTACACTCCCCTCCATATGTATTTGGACAGGGAAGTAAACGTTGTACATTTCTTCAAGAATCAATGGGAACATATCATTCATTTATAAGTCCAAAAATGTATGTAGCAACTGCAGATTGCCTCTTTGTGTGAATTTGTCCAAATACTTATGACTTCCTCAACTGGGGAGACTAGATGCATGAAGTGCTTTAATTTCTAAACGGTAAAACAGAAATGTGTCCTCAAATAAAAGGTGTCATTCTGTACTGTGGACTCATGTGAAACATTTGATCTCAAATCCAAAATGGTGGAGTATAGAACCAGATTTGAAATGTTATCTTCACTGTCCAAAAACATATGAAGGGGAGTGTATACTGTGCCCATATTTCTCTTTCAGTTGCCTATATTTCTCATGTCATTTTGACATAACTACTTTGAGTGTCTTACATTTTATTTTGTGAACTATGAGCAACTACGAGTGAAATATGAGCAACTATGAGTGAACTTTGAGCAAGTGTATTTCATTATCTTTACAGACCAACAAGTAGAGGCATTCAACCAAGACAAGTCTCAGTGATGGTACTGATGACAGCAAACCAAACCATGCCAGATTCACAGGAAAGTCTTCGGGTTTCCATGTTGACTTGCCAACTGCTGAACCACTAATACTTATGATTGGAAAACAATGACACAAGTCTGACAGAGATTGGGATACCATTACACAGACAGATAACGGGACAGGAAAAAAACATAACCAAGGTAAAATTCTGCTTTATATCAACCAAAACCATTGCAACTGAAAAACACTTAACATCCGCAAGGTTGTGGGTGGTTAGTTGAATGGTATGCAATGTCTGATATTTTGACTTTCTCATCACCTGATTAGAGTAACTGAATTTAACTGGTCTTTGGTTTACAATCAATGCAGTGTCCTTGTCCGCAGGAGTGTGTGGGCTCAATGCTTCAACAATAGCCCACAGTGTTCTGGTCTTGGACTTCATTGCTTTAGTTTTCACCGTTGTTCTTTGTTTCTTTTTGGACATGTTTTTCTCTCTTTGTGTCTTGTAACAGTTTTGTACAGTCGGATCTAGGCCATATGAAAATGAAATTGACACATACCTCTACTGTAAGTTAGAAATGCATTGGGTCTTGGAATCCTAGTGATATTGTCCAATGGTAACTACTAGCACTGTGTATTTAACCAATCATTTAAGTTGAAGGAGAAAGCGTAATAAATGGTACGTCGTGAGTTATGCAATTAAGTTATTTCAAAAACATTCCTTTATTCCTTTTATTATACATGTACATATGTTGTACTCTCAAAAGGACGTAAAGTAAGTTGTACCTTGTGTATCAATAAAAGTGTCCTCATCTTATGCAGTGTATTGCTTGTCATTATGATGATCACTGATTGTTTGGCATGGATCAAAGGAACTAATGCCGCGTTCAAAGCAACTGGGAACTCGGAAAAATACGAGACAAATCATGACGTCAGTGATCTTCCGGTCGATGAGTCAGAGCTCGGAAAGAATTGTGTGAATTGTTTGCTGTAAAAGACTGTGTGATACCCTCTATATGCAATATTCCAGTCAAGGAAAAAGTAACATACCTTGGGATTACCATATCGAGTGATCCATGTGGAAAGATGCTCATTAAATTGTATACCTATTATTGAAAAAAACAAAAAGAAGTTGAACCATTGGTTGCAGAGGGATTTATCCTTGAAAGGTGGAGTATTGCTTTCTAAAGTTGAAGGTATCTCCACACTTACTTATGCAGCCCAGTACCAATATCTTGACAACGAAATAGGTAAAGCGGTTGACCAGGTGCTTTTCAACTTCATCTGGAAAAATCATACACATTATATTAGGAAATCTGTCGTTATGAACTTAAATGAATATGGTGGTCTCAATTTTTTTGATTTTCCTACTTTGATTAATATTTTTAAGATAAATTGGGCAAAACATTTTTTAAAGAATCCAACTTCAATTTGGAATTTCATTCTTCATTATATCTTCTCCCGTTTTGGTGGCCTCAATTATATGTTACTTTGTAACTGTAACATTGATAAGACTCCTGCAAAATGATCTGCTTTTCATAGAGAAGTATTCTTAGCGTGGTCGTTAGTATATAAACAATTTTTCCCCGCATTGGTATTTCATTTGGAACAATAAGGACATTTTGTATAGAAACAAGTCTTTATTTTTTAAGAACTGGTTCAATAATCATATCCTGCTGGTGAGTCAACTTTTTAATGCAGAAGGATTGTCACTCAATTATGAGGAATTTTTATCTCGTTACAATATCCCTGTAACACCTAGAGAGTTCGCCATAGTCTTTGATGCTATTCCATGTGGAACGCTCATGTTATTTAGAGGTGTAGCCAGACCTCACCTTCTTGACCTACCCTCGCTTAATCCAGTTGACTCTCTCAATAGGGAAAATGTGTTTCTCCTTCCTCCCCCAGAACAACAGATCTATACGTGCTTTATTTCAAAGGGATATTGTCTCCATTCCTTATGTCACAAGTTACTAGAATACATTGGTCACTAATATCTGTTGGAAAAAAGTCTGGTTATTACCACACAAATACTTGCTCGTTAACAAGGTCAAAGAGGTCTCTTTCAGAATGATCCATAAGTATTACCTTGCGAATCATTACCTGAAGAAACTAAAAAAAAGACATTAACATTGACTGTACTTTTGTGTTGAGCATCCAGAAACAGTTTCACATTTACTTTGGCATTGTCTACATGTTAAACAATTATGGAAAGATATTCAGTTTTATAATTGTTAATATTCTTGATGACTTTTTTTTGTTATTGAATGTGCTGCTCGGTTTCCTTAACCATAATAAAGATAAAGAAAAACAAATTTACCTCATGCTAATGGCAAAATGTAATATTCATAAATGTAAATTCACTAATAAAAAACACTCTTCCGTGTTTTCTATAATGAATTCGAGCAGTACAATAAGACCATTCAACATTCTTCTAATAAGAAAGTTGTTAAAACAATCAATATGTGTGCTTCTTTTAAAGTCTTTGTGTAATCTGTCATTTGTTGTACCCCCTAGCATGTTATCATTGTCTATTTGTGTATTTCTTGTATGTATACAGACTATTCTACATTATAAAAATAAATGGCTCTAGAAAGAGCCCGAGTTCCCGAGTTGAAAGACCGTTCATATCGATGTTTTCCAGTCGGAGCTTGTTTCTTTCTGAGTTCCCAGTTGTTTTGACCGCAATGAAGTCGAGAGTTTTGAACGCGGCATCTGCTTGTCAGGACTAGAAAATCGACATTTCCTAGTTCCGACTAGCGCCTGAACTCGGCAAAAGCATTTTAGAGGAAAGAGTGCTCTCTAGTCGTCATCGTCATTATTGGTTCAACTCCAATCAAAAACGGCTTCCAAATTGCACGAGGGTAATAAATACAATTGAATGTATTATTATTATGAATTAATTGTTTTAATGATAAAAACATAGGATTAAAAATACAGCGAACAAGGTAAAAAAAATTATATATATATGAACAATGACGTGTCCGTCTCACACGAATGACGTGTCAACTTCAGCTCACACACAATCCGTTGTTTTGCCTCTACCTTGTAGCTAGCTAGCTATGAATATTGTTTCAAGTTATGTTGTATGTAGAGTTAGCGACGTTTGCCCGACAGCTTGGTGAAATTGCACCGTAGAAAGTATTCAGTTAGCTACCAACAGAGAAGTGGTACGTTTAGAAGACCCCGCAACACCATTGGCTTGCTTAGGAAATCTGACAACAGGACTCTGATGCAAACTGTTTCGTAGCTAGCTACATGTATAGACATCATATTCCACTGTATCATTATTCCATATAGTACGCTCTGCAGAATGAATATCAGCATGGGTGCCAAAAATAAGAAGCGAGTGGTACTTCCAAGTCGACCAGATCCGCCCACTGTAGAGCAAATTCTTGAGGACATCAACAGAGCCTTTTCGAATGATCCAGTCTTCAACGTCCTGGAAGATGGCAACCAAGGTACGCACTATGTGCCTTTGAATCAGGGTTGTATTCATTCGTCTGATTCCGTTGCAAAATATTTTACAATGGAAACAGTTTACTCCAAACGTAAATCGTTTTGCAACGAAAACGAGTTTCTATAGGACATTCGTTTAGGTCACTTCCCGTTTCATTCCGTTTACTCTGTTTCCTTCCGTTTAGTTCCTAGAGTAAACGGCAAAGAATCATACTAATGAAAACACCCCAGTTCATCAGTCAAACAGATGGCAAGTAATTAAAAGTAGGCTCAGCGAAATGACGTTGCCACGAGTAGCACCAAACCAGCGAGGAAAGGTTGAACCTCGCGCTTCACAGTTGTTTCGGAAATGTATCGACTGTTTACTTCATCTACATCATATCGCTGAGTCTACATTTAAGTAGCCTGTTCATTGCCATGGTAGCCTGCCTTATTACTGTGAATTTAAACAGACACTTTCACTTTATTTTACCTAATGTAATGTTGAGCTTTCAGCAAATGGTCTTCTTGATTAGACAGCCTATATGTTTTAACAAACCTATAGAACTAAACTGGATGTTGTCCCCTTCCACAGATGCCAAGAGGGGGTCCTCAGACAATGAAGCAGAGACAAAGTACCTTCAGAGCCGAAGGTACTTGGAGATGAACGAGCGGCTTCAGGAGGTTAGAGGTGAACTTGTACAGCAGAGGGAGGAACTGCGGGTGGCAAAAGAGCAGTTGGAGATCAGTGTGGCCGAGGTCAAAGGGAGAGCCCTCTGACCAGTCTTCCCTCACAAAGCAGGGCTGGGGGAGCACATTACCTCAGCTTAAACAGATGAATCAGGAATTAACTTGGCTTCCTTGAGTCATGCCACCTCAATCTCGCAGAGGAGGGTCTCATAGCAGAAAATAGAAATTGGACACAACAGATTGTTGTTCCGAATCATTGTTGGAGTTTAAAATTGTCTCCATAAATTGGTGTGACTTTTCACGAAATGTTAAAGCAAATGAGTTATGTGTATTGTCTACATGTTCTGTAATGACAATTAATAAAATTATTTGTGAACAAATATAACTTGGTTTTTGATGTTCAATCACACTGACATGTGCAGGAGTCAGGTTATGGCTCATATGAATGCTATATTTTAACTTAAAGGTCATTATGTAGTTAATGCAATGATCAAGTACATGTCAGTGTAGAGTATACATTTGTTTATCTTAATTAGCTCAGAAAACTGTCAGTCTTTTGTCCACATTTCATTGGCATGAATGCATGTTTAGTCGATATAATTGAAAGCTCATATTATATTGCTTTGATATATTCAAGAAAAAGTCAAATGACGCTTTAAGTCAGCCAGGTAAATGATACACGTCCACAATTTATTTGATGAGAAAATGTATTATGATGACTTTCATTCCTTGGCCTATATCACATGGTACCATTTGTCTATGGCCCTGTTTATACATGGCATGAGATTTCTTCTACCCCATATCTGATCTGCTATAATCCTTTTTTCCTTTCACCCCATGGTCCAACTTAATTTCGCCTATCCTAGTTGTAGCAAAGTGAGTAATATCAAAATGACACTGGTCTCACAGGATACCTAATTGCTAATACAGTATTCCAGTTCCGAGTCATGGCCGATCCAAATCGGCTTTCTATTCCACCTTGGGAGGGGATTTCACTAGACTCGTTCACAAATCTTTCCGGTGCTTTCAAGCATTGAATCTAACTTTACATAATTTAATGCCAGGTATAAACAAGGTCTATGACATTCATGGTGTACAACCTTGGATCTTTTAATCTGATTTGTAACATACATTATACAACATTTCCGTTGTAAGAACCTTTGCAAAAGAGTTCAAGAATACTGTCTTGATCTTTGACAATTTTCCTATGTACTCCATTGTCACTACTAGTCTTCAAGGGCTGTTTATACATTATCAATGGCCATTGTGACAAAGGGGCTTGGTTAATTGCATTACTCAAATGCTTTGGAAATGTTACCTGACTCAATTTAACATTGTACATTAAATGAGAATAAACAGCTCTTAAATTCCATGGAAATCACGCCAGATTAGTTTAATTTCTGTCAAGCACTTCTCTCAATCGAGTTGTCTTGGTTACATCTCTTAACGAGAACATATGAACAGATGATGTTACAACTACAGAGAATATGCATTTTTATTTCTAAGGTCTTTATGCTTGAGTTCTTTGACCTATCACTACAGACAGCAAGACGTTTAAGCGGATATTAACACCTTTCTGTAAATATTTCTACAGAATAATTTCTGTATGTGTACTCTTGTGTAGAACCCAACAGTGGTTTCTTAACGACCATCGTCCACCTTCACACCATATTGTACAGTACCTGCTCTCTGATTACTTTACGTGATTCTAGAGGCAAACACATATGTCATAGCATTCAATAGACAAAGGCTTTTACAGCTATTAAGTTGAAATACAGTCATTCAAACTGTTCATCTACAATTAGAATCAATGAGCATGGCATATTCTCACTGCCACTTGATCCAGAATGGAGATGGACAAGAAATGTATGTTTGTTCCCATGGCTGGTTATTTTTTGTAGGTCTTTTTAAATAAGGAAGAATGCCACCGAGGAGAAGTTAATTTTAGTCCAACATCTACAATATTAACAGGTGTAATACAGGTGTATTTAGCATGCTGTAAGGAGCAACACAAGAGTTGTTTTTGCTCACTGGGAAGCTTATAGAGTTCTACTGCATGTCTGCATCAATGTTCCCTCAATTTTTTTGGTGTGCTGCGCAAATCAAATTTTAGATCTTGTGAGCGGAAACTTGAATGTTGTGAGAATTTTGTCCAACTTCCGGCGTGTGTTTACAGTTTTAGACAGTAACCAATAGGCTATTGTGGCTATTTGAGCATAATGTAGGCCTACCAACAAAACGAATGGAGCAAATCCCATAACATTCACATGGAAATAGATTTTGATTTCTATGAAATAGCCTACAGTAGCCTATATGTGGTGTTCAATGCAGGACTACATTGCATGAGACGTTTTAAAACGTTTTTACATTATGAAGGGCTTGACATTAATTCATTATTTTTTACTTATTCTCTAACTCCATGGGTAAAATAGGTGACTGTAAATTGCATTGTATAGTGTTATATGATGCAAGAAACCACTTTACAAAATTCAATTAATTATTATTACCATACAGCGAATTAGATAATGTAGGCTACCCCTCTTCCTATTGGCTTATGTGCATATTCACGCCTGTCTCAAAATACAACACTGCCCCTTTAATTAAGACATAAGCTTTTTACCTGACTGGCTTTTCAAAGAAAGCTTGAAATGTAGCCTACACGTTTTGTGCTCTTGTATGAAGCAGTACCTCTCCATTGCTGACCTATACTTATCTATAACTGGCCTAATAACTCGCTATCTAGCAACGAAATTTTAACAAATGTCCACACGCGCGGCTCTGATCTGAAAAGCCATTCACTCGCGGGTGATTGAAATACCGCTCGTGGGCTACACCCGCCAATAGAATTCTACTCCGTTGCGCTCTGGCTACAACCAAATAACAGACTAAATCTTGCAAAGTTGGATTTGTTTTGGTTTGTTGCATTAAAAAGGGGTTGATATAATGTTGAGTCGAGCACAGAAAATGTTGCTCTTTATAATGTGAACTCAGTGAAGTGAACTCTTGAATCTCTGAGCCACCTGGCTTTTTTTCTGCGTGGCAGTCCTGGAGGAGGTGCACTTCTGCGCATGCGCTCAGTTTAGAGGGAACATTGGTCTGCATGCATTTACAATACCGCTTTTGAAACAGAATACAGATAACATAGTGTTCCAGCAGTGCTGACTATTTAACTTTAACTATTGGCAATAACAATTCCTGCAGTGGTTCTAAAGTGAAGGCTAACAGTGTGGTATCCTCAGTTGTAAATAGTGTGGCGAAGGCGAAGCAGTAACATGTGGGTACATAGTAAATACTTTACATAATATTATGTCCATATTTTGATGTATTTCACAGTCTTTTTCAAATTAGTTTGGAGCCACAGTAGTACCTTTTCAAAAACACACAAGTCTTCCAGCTGGGTTTTCACTCAATGATTTGCATATTGTTTTTCAATAATGGTTGTTCCTTCATTTTGATGATGGTGCTGTATGTCTTGAAATCCACAGACAATTGCATTTTTTCTATGTTGTCATGTCTACACTAATCTTCTAACAAGCAATGGTTTATATACAAATACAAAAAGTACAAAAATGTGCATTTTGTATGAGATTAGGCTACTCCCCGTAACTCCTCTCTAAATATAGGATAGAGTTATTCTATCCAATGAAGTCCTGTCTTAATGCATACATCCAACTTGTATGAATGACATGTGGGATCAGATGATTTGAAATGACAAGTGTTCTTTTTTGAAGACATGTTTCTGATGCAGTGAGGAAAAAGAAGGTTCAATACCCGAGGTAAAAGGATTGATATACACAAGTATTTGTGTTAGTTTCAATCAGGAACACAGTAGGATTTTTCTCATCTCAATTGTACAGAAGTACATACGGTACTACGTAGTAGGTACTAGGCTTCAGATTTTTCACATGACTTCTCATTGATTGTTGTTGCTTGGCTCTGTGCGTCTTGCAGACAGCAGGCCATGGGGCTGGGTATGTAGTTGAATGGGGTGACCCGAACTGCCTTGCTGGGGGAGCTCTGACGGAAATGGCCGACACCGCCTGTGTGAGTTTCCACAGAGTGAGCGTTTCCAGAGGATGCTGTGCTGTAACTCTTTAGGGATCCATCAGAGTCTCCATCTTGGCCGGAGCCAATGCTGATCTTTCTAAGGAGGGCTAGTCTCGCTGCCTCCTCTGAGATGATTGGAGCTGTCTCAACAGTTGGAGAGGTGCTTGAGTTGGTCTTGTTGGACGAGAAATCCTCTGTTTGGACTGTAGCGTCGCTCGTCTTTCTTGACTTAAGTAAAATGGTCGGCAGTTTCCTTGGCAGTGCTGGTGGTTTTGGTTTTGGCCCTTCAGGAACAGGCAACAGAGGCAATGCAGTAGATGGCAGAGTGCTCTTCAAGATTTGAGGCACATCCTCATCCCGAATCCTCCTCCAGGTGACTCTGTCATTGAGGTGTGATCCAGTTCTCTGCTGCTTCTTCTTTGTATCGTCCTCACTCTTGGCTCGCCCACTTGAGTCGGAGGACGAGGAGCGGAGGGAGGAGCGGCTGGTTACTCTGCTTAGTATGTTTATGCTGGGCGATGAGGAATGGCGCTTGATGTTGTCTCTTGCCTGCTGCTTGGTTGCAGAGATGTTTCTCGGAGGCACCCTGCAGGGACTCTCTGAGCTGGTTCTCCTGGCTGGACGCCTCGTTGAGAGGTCTCGGTCACTAGAGCAGGCTCTGGACAGAGTCACAGTCTGCCTTTGAAGCCCCTGCTCCTGCCTAGGCTCTTGCCTTTGCCCGGGGCCCTTTCCTTGCATTCTTCTTGGCCCCTGAGCAACTACCTTTAGCTCTTGGCATCGAGATGAGCATAGGAAGACTGCAGGAGCACCTGGAATTGCTTTTCTGGGCGATGCGTGCTGCGAGGTAGGCACAGAGCGTGAGGACGAAATGTCACGTCTCATCCTTGTCTTCGATTCCTTGATAAAGGTCAATTGCCTCAGGAACCCATTGCGGTCAGACTCGCTGCTGCTTGAATGGGTAGATGTCATGCTGACTAAGTCAAAACGATTGGCTGGAGGGATTATTTTTCCAGCCACCTGACTGTTTTGTCTGTTGATACTTGTGGCTTGGTTGGTTACCAATGGCGATAGAGTTCTGGACTGTCTTGCTGCATTCTGCATGAAGGGTATTCGGACGGGTGACTTCTGTGTTTTGTGTCCTGGAGATATTGGGCTCTGATTTGAAGGAACAGTGGAACGTCCCTTTCTTTCAGGTGGACTACTTGCTGGTGTGTTATCTTTTTGGGGAACAGATTTACTTGTTTGTGAGGGGGAGATTATTTTCTTCTGTGACTGTCTCGATGGAGTAGAGCTTTGAGATGATCCAGAGGATGAGCTCTTTGGTATCCTCGGAGGTGGGGTTGAGCTTCTTTTCGGCAAACACCACTGTGTGGAGTCCAGGGGTTGTCCCAAACGGTGGAGACTCTTTGACCTCTGTTGAGCAAGGTTTGGATTCTTTGGAGCATCTGTTTTGGAGGATTCTTTATTAGGAGGCGGCCTTTGCGAAAGATTTGTCTCTTTCTTAGGCGTGTATGTCACTGTTCTACCTCTGAAGACCACTGGCAGATTTGGAACTGGTTTACGTTGGTTAAAGTCCAGTGGTTTGTTTGCTTTTTTGTCTTTAAAGATCTTCTTTTCTTTAGGCGTAAAGCTAGATCCAGACATAAATGAGAGGACAGATTCAGTCTCTTCAGAGGAATGTTCTTGAGACTTTGATGCTTGTAACCTTGTGACAACAGAATTAGCTCCTTCTTGTATTACTCTCCATTCAACACTGTTGAGGTCTGAGTCTTTATCAGATGCTATATCGTCACTGTCAAAGTCTTGTTCATTGTTCCATCCACCGGACACTTTCTGCATGTCGTTTCTTTGTTTCTGCTTCTTCTCTGCTTTCTTTCTTGCAGAGAGCTTCTTCCTCTGCTTTGGCATTGCAGATGTTATGCATTTTTGCAGAAGATCATCCTCTGAATCCATACTGACTGAGCTTGGTGAGCTTTGTTCCTCATACTGATTGTGGATGTGCATTGGTCTTGTTTGTTGGACCTGGTTAGATATCTTGTTGTGTTTGTTTTTCACCCATACTTGCTGAGATTTTGATTGGTGTTCCTCAAATTCTGCATCACTCAAAGAGCTAAGAGATGAACTAAGAGAGTAACATGTGGGTGTTTCCTCCATGATTAGTTTGTGTTTGATCCTATTAAAGCCTTTGGGTCTTGTCTGGGAATTGTCAATCCGACCAATATTAGTCATACTTCGGGAGAGAGTGTTTCTGCTGGACTCTCTCATCTGTTTTCTCCCTGTCCTTTTCATCACTCCCTCCTCTTTGTCTGTCTGGTCATCATTCAAGCAATAAATGGCTTCCCCTGTAGATGTTGGATGGGGCATGGACTGAAAAGCCTTATTTCTCTCTATTGCTCTCTGATTTTGGTTCCCTTCTGTGTTTGGCTTTATGATAGGTAGATCCAGTTTCCTTGTCAGGACCTGTCCCTGCTCTTGTCTTTGTTGATTGGGTGATTGATCACGGTTTCTCTGATTAGCCACTCTATCAGCAACTTCTTTGCTCTGCATCAGTACTCTTTGAGTGGGAATGACATGTTTGATTGACCTGCTCATTTGATTGACAAGTATGTCAGGCTGACTGGTCATTTTAGTGGACTTGTGGAAGTGCGAGAAAACCCGAAGGTCTTCAATTCTCTTTGCCTCTTGATCCAACAATTCCTGTTTGTTCATACTTCTAACCCTCCAATCTTTTGCCCCCTTGTCCCTCACTGAGTACTGAAGTGTTTCGTCACTTAACGATGTCGTGCTGGAAAAGTTGACAGGGGTGCCCTCAGTAGAATCAGTGTATGATGAATCATCAAGATATAAGTCCTTTTGTTGCATCACAATCCTTCTCCCTGAGCACATTTGATTGGCATTGTTAGGAACCATCATATAAACAGGTATAGGTTTTCTGGTTTGGGAGTTTAGAACATGGGTGGGTAAGGTGGAGATCAAGGAGGGCATTACTTTCCTGAACTTGGAGGGCATTGCTGAATTGATGCATTCTTTGAGAATTTCTATATCATCATCTGAATTGCCCTCACTATATCTCTCCCCTTGGTCCATAAAAGAAGGATGCTCATTGTCACCTCTATCTCCATGAGCCCTTGAGAATGATGGATTGTTGTCCTTTTGCTGGAGTAAGGGAGTCAATTTCAGTTCCACATCCTTCTGAATGTAGTGCTCATGAAGAGGTAGAGCACTCAAGCTGGAGGCACATGAAAAGTTCTCTGTGGGTTTTTCTACTGTAAAGTAGATCATGGTGTCCAAATCTGGAGGTAAGTTGATCCTTTCCTTAAAGTCTGCAATTTCCATGAACTTGCGCAAGCTGCTTTCCCACTGCCCTGCTGTCCCGGCATTTTGGGTTTCTGGTCCATTTGATTCAGCAAAGCATGGGGTTTTGCTTCGACTGGGGGGCATGGTTTGCCCTGGACTGTCAGGAAGATCACTTGGACTTATGGTTCCACTGATCATTCCGCTGCATGGATCACTAAGTATGGAGCTGGCAATTGAATGAGACTCAAAGCTACCCAGTGAGCTGACCGAGCTACAACGGCTCATCACAAGTGGGGTCTCATGGATGTAGTTCTCTGATGAACTTGAAGGTGATCTGTCCTCAAGTATGCCTGGTGATACACCCCTGAGGAACACCTTTTCACGTTTGGTGGGGCAGGGAATTTCAATAGGATCAGACCCAATGCTCAGACAGGTTTTTGAATCGGTGACTAGCAGTTGGCTATCACTTAAATCCTCCAGGGTCTCATTCTCCTCCTCCCTATTGACCAGATCCCCATCTTCCATTTCAATGATCTCAAGTGATGAGTCACTCTCCAACTCATTTTCACTTTGACTCTGTCCGTCAAGAGCTCCATCACCAGAGGAGAGGGAGGACAGGGAACTGCAACGGGAGAAACAGATTGGGGTGTTCTCCACCGAATACTTCTGCAGTGTCTCCATTGGGCCAATGGTTGGACTTCTAGCAGAGCTCATCGGAGAAAACTTGCCTAAACTCCCTCCAGTCATCACAGTTGGGACCCATGCTTGTCTCCTCATTGCTTGAGCTGCCTGCACATTGATGGCACTTTTTGCAACACCAAACTTGGAGACACTTTGAATTAGAGAGACATGTTGGTAGGAAGGGGACAGCTTTATGGAAGTCATGCTGACATCAGAAGACATTTTAGTTGATGCACTAGCTGGTGTTTGCAGGGGCAGCTCTTGGCTCTTCTCTGTTTCTGTGCTATTTAGTTCAAGCAATTGAACCTCTTTGTTGTCCACAGAATCTCTCTCTGGCACATCGATCGGACTTGTCGCATTGAGAACATGAGCTCTGATGTTAAGATATTCTTGATGGGCCACCTTAAGATCAAGCTTGTTAGGTCGTCTTTGCGCTATTGCTGATCTCGCTGAGGGCCTAATCTGGTCCTTGCTACCACAATAGCCATCACTGGTACTGCCACTGTTGAGACTGTCAGTGGACAAACTTGCATGGGTGGTTTTGAGACGTAAGAGAGCATAGGCTCTGTTTAGACGTTCTCTGTGTGCAAAGTTGCTGGTATCAGAGAGGCGGCAGGGGGAGCATGACTTGGCCCGGGCCTCATGGAGTTCATCTGATCCATAAGGCCAGTCTGCAAAATGGTCCTCTGAGCTGAGGCTGAAGCTGTCCTCCGAAGATGTATGCATGGTAATGTCCTCCACAAGCTTATCAATCTTGGCCACAGTGTTGGTGATCTTTTTTGCTAATTTTCCTGCTGCAACAGACACCTCGTCTTCTGGAGGCGCTGGCCTCTTATCCACTGTCTGTGGTGGCTCCACGTCTCTCTCCGGTTCACTGTCCTTCTTGCGAGGCTGGTTTTGAAGAAAGTTGGAATTCGTCAGGAACATGGAGAGCATGGAGAAACTCCCTGTATCCAGACTACTGGAGACATTAGGGGCCTCATCATCGTCAAAGCAGCCTGAGTCAGATGCATAATCCTTTGCCAGGCTCTCGATATGCCGCAGCGGCTTGTTAATGCTTGGATGCTTGGGGCTGCTTTGTTTTTCAATGGAATCAAATGTTTCAGCAAGGTGCTTTGCATCTAGCTCAGCCTCCAGTGCTTTCTGCTTCCTCATGTAGAGCGAGGGCATGCAGGAACCAGGGGATATGACCGCAGCATCCTTATACTTGAGGGGCCGATTCGTGAGCAGGTTCCGTAAAGCTGCGGCACTTCCCATGGCTATCATTTTGTGCTTGGAGTGGATGAGGTTGCGCAGCATGCTGACTGCTCCCAGGTCCCACAGCAGTTCCTGGTCCTTGGGACTGCGGGCAGAGAGGTTCCAGAGAGTCCCACAAGCGTTGCTCACAATCGTCAGGCTGTGAGAGCGCAGGTGCTGAAGCAGTGTTTGGAGACAGTTGTGGTCCCTGAGGATTTGCCTGAATTGAAAGAGAAAAAATACTTATTCAAGCATGTTAGAATGAATTTTGTGGATATTTACAGTTGAAGTCGGAAGTTTACATACACTCAGGTTGAAGTCATTAAAACTCGTTTTTCAACCACTCCACAAATTTCTTGTTAACAAACTATAGTTTTGGCAAGTCGGTTAGAACATCTACTTTGTGCATGACACAAGTAATTTTTCCAACAATTGTTTACAGACAGATTATTTCACTTATAATTCACTGTATCACAATTCCAGTGGGTCAGAAGTTTACATACACTAAGTAGAATGTGCCTTTAAACAGCTTGGAAAATTCCCGAAAAAGATGTCATGGCTTTAGAAGCTTCTGATAGGTTAATTGACATAATTTGAGTCAATTGGAGGTGTACTTGTGGATGTATTTCAAGGCCTACCTTCAAACTCAGTGCCTCTTTGCTTGACATCATGGGAAAATCAAAAGAAATCAGCCAAGACCTCGTAAAAAAAATTGGAGACCTCCACAAGTCTGGTTCATCCTTGGGAGAAATTTCCAAACGCCTGAAGGTACCACGTTCATCTGTACAAACAACAGTACGCAAGTATAAACACCATGGGACCATGCAGCCGTCATACCGCTCAGGAAGGAGACGTGTTCTGTGTCCTAGAGATGAACGTACTTTGGTGCGAAAAGTGCAAATCAATCCCAGAAAAACAGCAAAGGACCTTGTGAAGATGCTGGAGGAAACGGGTACAAAAGTATCTACATCCACAGTAAAACGAGTCCTATATCGACGTAACCTGAAAAGCCGCTCAGCAAGGCAGAAGCCTCTGATCCAAAACCGCCATAAAAAAGCCAGACTACGGTTTGCAACTGCACGTGGGGACAAAGATCGTACCTTTTGGAGAAATGCCCTCTGGTCTGATGAAACAAAAATAGAACTGTTTGGCCATAATGACCATCGTTATGTTTGGAGGAAAAAGGGGGAAGCTTGCAAGCCGAAGAACACCATCCCAACCGTGAAGCACGGGGGTGGCAGCATCATGTTGTGGGGGTGCTTTGCTGCAGGAGGAACTAATGCACTTCACAAAATAGATGGCATCATGAAGCAGGAAAGTTATGTGGGTATATTGAAGCAAAATCTCAAGACATCAGTCAAGAAGTTAAAGCTTGGTCGCAAATGGGTCTTCCAAATGGACAATGACCCCAAGCATACTTCCAAAGTTATAGCTTAAGGACAACAAAGTCAAGGTATTGGAGTGGCCATCACATAGGCCTGACCTCAATCCCATAGAAAAGTTGTGGGCAGAACTGGAAAAGTGTGTGCAAGCAAGGGAGGCCTACAAACCTGACTCAGTTACACCAGCTCTGCCAGGAGGAATGGGCCAAAATTCACCCAACTTATTGTGGGAAGCTCTTTGAAGGCTACCCGAAACGTTTGACCCAAGATTACATTTTTTTAAAGGCAATGCTACCAAATACTAATTGAGTGTATGTGAACTTCTGACCCACTGGGAATGTGATGAAAGATATAAAAGCTAAAACAAATAATTCTCTCTACTATTATTCTGACATTTCACATTCTTAAAGTAAAGTGGTGATCCTAACTGACCTAAAACATGGAATTTTTACTAGGATTAAATGTCAGGAATTGTGAAAAATTGAGTTGAAATGTATTTGGCTAAGGTGTATGTAAACTTCCGACTTCAACTGTATGGCAATAATTATTGAACTGTTGCACTGATATACAGTAGGATTCAATTCAAGTAAATACCTGTAATCATCCCGTGTGGCCACAAGACTGGAAACATTGCGCAGGATGCCACCTCCACTCTCGATGATTGCCAGTGAGTTGGTCTGACATCTGTAGGTGAGGGTGCTGACCAAGAAGCCCAGAGCCCCATCTACTGAGCAAATGGCCACCTTGTTCTCAGGACTGTGTGCTGACAGGTTCCACAGAGCGCTGAGGAGGCTCTTCAACGTGGATTCCTAAAATGGGATTTTACATTTACATTGCATTAGAGATTAGAATTGTGCAGATATTTTGCCATTGTTTCCTTTGGTTATTGCTTTAGTTACAATTGCCACCATGCATCGATTACATCATCTCGGTGTGATCTTACTTTTGTGGCTTGAAGAGCACAGGTTATCAATCCTGTTACACTCCCTATGTCTCTAAGGACCCTCTTGCTGTTGATGTCTGCACGCCATGACAGATTTCTCAGAATACTAGACACTACCTGTGATGGGAAAAATAGATATCTCTTTAGCCATGTGGTGCTGGAAACATTGACTTAAACCACTGAAACTGAAAAGAGTAATGTCTCGTGGTTCTGAAAGGTTGACAAAAAATACAACACTCTCAAGTAGTTAGGATAGTGGTAACCATGTTGTACCTGATGTAGTTCCTCACTATCAGATGCAAGTTGGGCAACAATGGCCTGCAGGCAGCTTTTCTTTGTGCAGAGAGTGGCCTGTGTAAAAGAGAGGTCAGACAGGGGTCATTTATCTTGAATTAAAAAAATATTCTTACAATTGGGATACGTATGTATCCCTCTGTTTTTTCAATGCTTTTCTCATGATACATTACCTTGTTGACTACATCTCCGAAAGTTAGGTTTGTCAGCGCCATCCCTGCGTAGCGTCGAAGCGCCATATTGATGGGATCGTTCTTCATTCCGTACAGCTCCTGGTCCAAGTGCATTAGCTCTGCAACTACCTGCAACCCCCCTAAACAGAGACACACCAGCCATGCACATCACAAACTGAACAATCAGTTCATTCACATATAATATTTGTCAGTAAGGTTATGCTTTATCATCTTAGCTGGAAGTATATTTCCCATTGACATGTTGTTCACTAACCTAGTTCATTCATGGCTTGTCGGTACTCCTCCTCAAAGGAGAGCTTCATGACAGCACACATGGCCTGGCAGATCTGGGGCTCCAATGTCTCAGGGATGTCTGAATACAACACAGACAAGTACAACTGAAATTACTTCCATATTCACAGTATAATCCACAGTGTGCTATAGAGATGGCATTAATCGCCTAAAATAATCCTGCTTCCCTCCACTACTAACCTGTGGTTGTAGTACCTCCGGGGGAGGGCCTCCCCACGTGGCTCTCGATCCAGTCCCAGCCGCTGTCACAGTGCGAGCGGATCTGCTCCAGCACGTGCAGCACCCTCATCTCCCGCCGGGCTTGGCCCTCGTCTGGCTGGGAGTACACTATGTTGTGCAGGGCAGCGCTGGCTCTGGATCGGGCCTCCCGGCTGCACCCTGTACTTCCGTCCGCCTCTCCGGCGCCCCCTGGGCCGTCGTGAAGGATCTGCACCAGCAGGGGGACACAGCCTGACTTGCGCATGGCGATGCAGCTGTCTTGGGAGCTGGACATGGTCAGCAGAGTGCGGGACATCTCCTCCCTGTCCCGGTTGGCCAACATGGAGAGCAGCCAGAACACCATCTCCACCTAATCCAGATAAAATACAAAATGGCCGCGGTGAGTACGTATTTAATTCACCTTTATTTTGACTTTTATATTTTAAATACTTGTATTTTACTACAATATTTTACAACAACGACTTAAGAAGAATGTTTGATATTATAACACTGACATGCATGACCAACGAATCGGAAAATGGTGGTTGGATAGTATCATATGCATGTAAGCTCTACTTTTGCTACACATGACAGGGCAATGGGGCCATTATTGTCCACCTAAACAAATATTAATCTAGATAAAGCAATGCCAGTAATGCAAACTGCATTGTACATCTGAACCGATATTCATCATACTAAATATGTAACAATGCCCTTACTTTGCTTCCATCTCCTTGTGCATCAATCGCAGAAGAAGACAATGCATTTTCTGTTTCACAGCTTGAGATCTGCAAATACAGAAAGGGATAGGAAATGGCATGGTTTTAAGATGCTTCATGTCAATGAGGGTCAAGTAACGTGGATTATTTCTTGTTTTGCAGCATGAAAGTCATTAGAAGGCTGTTTGCTTTGAACTTTCAAAACAGTCGTCACGATCAAGACGGTCCCCAAGTGCCCTCGAGAAAATGTATTCGGTTATTAATTGCAGACTAAATCTCTAAATTACGAAGAGATGTATGGATCAATCCTAAAGGTTATGGAAATTAGAACAAAATCTTTGTATATATATTATTCTATAATTTCCATTTGTATATGTTTCTTTGGTCTAAGAGACTTAATTTTGAAATAATGCCATTTGAATGGAAAGATTGATACATTATTTATTCACAGTATGTTAGCTAGTATCTCATGAATTATTGTACAAATATAATTATACCTGATAGGTAGGCCTAAATAAATAAGAAATGTATGCAGCTGCTGGCATTGGTAGATCATTGGAATTTCATACAAGTTAAAAAACAAATGTTCAACATTTTCTGTTCAATCCTAAGTATTTAGTAGTCGGCATCAAAACCCCTTAAAGTGAACACCAGAATGAGATTGTCACGTTCCTGACCTGTTTTCTGTTGTTTTGGTATGTGTTTAATTGGTCAGGGCGTGAATTTGGGTGGGTAGTCTATGTTTTCTGTTTCTATGTTGGTTTAAGGGTTGCCTGGTATGGCTCTCAATTAGAGGCAGGTGTTTGGCGTTTCCTCTAATTGAGAGTCATATTAAGGTAGGTTGTTTCACAGTGTTCGTTGTGGGTGGTTGTCTTCCGTGTCTGTGTATGTTGCGCCACACGGGACTGTTTCAGTATGTTTGTTCGGTTTTTGTGTAGTCTGTTTTCCCTGTCCGTGCGTTCTTCGTGTTACATGTAGTTCTTAAGTTTAAGTCTGTTTAGGTCGGTTTGTTATTTTGTAATCCTTCCAAGTGTTTGTTTTCGTGTTTCGTCTTTGTGTTAAAAAATCATTATGTATGCACAACCCGCTGCACGTTGGTCGAATCACTACTCCTCCTCTTCGTATGAAGAGGAGGAGGAACGCCGTTACAGAGATGTTATTGTCAATAGACCACTAACAGCTACAGTGCCTTCAGAAAGTATTCACACCCCTTGACTTATTCCACATTTTGTTGTGTTACAACCTGAATTTAAAATGGATTAAATTCTCACCCATCTACCCCATAATGAAGCATTTATTTAAAATGTAAAAATAAAAATGTCTTATTTACATCACAATTCACACACTGAGTTAATACTTTGTAGAAGTACATTTGGCAGGGATTACAGCTGTAATTAATTCTGGGTAAGTCTCTAAATTTCTTCAAACTCTGTCAAATTGGTTGTTGATCATTGCTAGACAACCATTTTCAGGTCTTGCCATAGATTTTCAAGTAGATTTAGGTCAAAACTGTAACTCGGCCACTCAGGAACAGTCACTGTCTTCTTGGTAAGACACTCCAGTGTAGATTTGGCCTTGTGTTTTTGGTTATTGTCCTGCTGAAAGGTGAATTAATCTCCCAGTGTCTGGTGGAAAGCAGACACTTCTTTTCAGACACTTCTTTTCTTTTTAAAGTCTGTGAATCGCTGCTTTAATGCCTTGTTACAAACAGAATGTATGTTGTGGAATAACTTTTTTTCTGTACAGGCGTCATCCCTGTCAATGAGGTTTTTATTGTGGAGTATTTTTTTCCCCACCTTTATTTAACCAGGTAGGCAAGTTGAGAACAAGTTCTCATTTACAATTGCGACCTGGCCAAGATAAAGCAAAGCAGTTCGACACATACAACAACACAGAGTTACACATGGAGTAAAACAAACATGCAGTCAATAATACAGTAGAAAAATAAGTCTATATACAATGTGAGCAAATGAGGTGAGATAAGGGAGGTAAAGGTAAAAAAAATAAAACTACAATATTAAACTCTATAACTGTTTTAAAATCCCTGATCTGTTTCCTTCCTCTCCGGTAACTGAGTTAGGAAGGACGCCTGTATCTTTGTAGTGACGGGAAGTATTGATACACCATCCAAAGTGTAGTTAATAACTTCACCATGCTCAAATGGATATTCAATGTCTGCTTTTTCTAGGTGCCCTTCTTTGCGACCATTGGAAAACCTGGCCTTTGTGGTTGAATCTGTGTTTAAAATTCTTTGCTCGACTAATGAACCTTACATAGAATTGTATGCGTGGGGTGACAAAGATGAAGTAATGATTTAAAAAATCATGTCAAACACTTATTGCACACAGTCCATGCAACTTATTGGGATTTGTTAAGCATATTTGTACTCCTGAACTTAAGGCTTGCCATAATTAAGGGGTTGAATACTTATTGACTCAATTTCAGCTTTTAATTTTTTATTTGTAAAAATGTCCAGTGACAAAAAATGTGTAGGCCAGTGACAAAAAATATCAATGTAATCAATTTTATATTCAGGCTGTAAAACAAAAAAATGTGGATAAAGGGGTGTAAATACTTTCTGAAGGCACTGTATAAATACATTTAATTTCAGCTAATTAAATTTCAACTCTATAATATCTGGGCCCTGCAGACAGACATACTCTTCCTCAGGTACCAGCTGCACACTCCAAGCATACAGACACACTCCATTTACATTCGACATACCAATTGGATACATCACAAATCATCAGAGAATATCTATCCACTCTTTTATCCTCCCAACCCATCACCATGGTAACCCATGGTGCTGCAGGGTGTGTGTGTGTGTGTGTGTGTGTGAGCCTGTGCCTGATCACACCAAAGACTCACTCTCAGACAAAGGGGGAGGGCTATAGACATATGCTTGTCTGAATAGCTCCATGTTGGAAGCAATAAAGTGTTATCTCGCCAATAACAAGACAACCATGCTAAATGTGTCTGTTTTGATGGATTGAATCTGCAGTAGCTTTTACCCCATTAATTGTCGCAGTTCAAATACATAATCAATAGCTTACAATGTATTGACCAGGAACCTGCTGTGTGCTACAAGATGGATGACAATAGCCCTGAAAAACATGGAACAATGTGTCTATTGTATAAAAAAAAACTAGGCAAGTCAGTTACAATGAAGGCCTAACAAAAGGCAAAAGGCCTCTTGCGGGGACGAGGGCTGGGATTAAAATAAAAATATAGGACAAAACACACATACGACAAGAGAGACAACACTACATAAAGAGAGACCTAAAACGACAACATAGCATGGCGACAACACAACATGACAACAACATGGTAGCAACACAACATGGCAGCAGCACAACATGGTAGCAGCACAAAACTTGGTACCAACATTATTGGGCACAGACAACAGCACAAAGGGCAAAGTGGAGACAATACATCACAAGAAGCAGCCATAACTGTCAGTAAGAGTGTCCATGATTGAGTCTTTGAATGAAGAGATGAAGATAAAACTGTCCAGTTTGAGTGTTTTTTTTCAGCTCGTTTCAGTCGCTAGCTGCAGCGAACTGAAAAGAGGAGTGACTCAGGGATGTGTGTGCTTTGGGGACCTTTAACTGAATGTGACTATCAGAACGAGTGTTGTATGTGGAGGATGAGGGCTGCAGTAGGTATCTCAGATGGAGGGAGTGAGGCCGAAGAGAGTTTTATAAATAATCATCAACCAGTGGGTCTTGCGATGGGTATACAGAAATGACCGTTTACAGAGGAGTATAGAGTGCAGTGATGTGTCCTATAAGGAGCATTGGTGGCACATCTGATGGCCGCTCGAGAGCACCATTACCTGCCGATCTATGAATTACATCTCCGTAATCTAGCATGGGTAGGATGGTCATCTGAATCAGGGTAAATTTGAAAGAGGAGCAATTACGATAGAGGAAACCAACTCTAGATTTTACCTTAGCCTGCAGCTTTGATATGTGCTGAGAGAAGGACAGTATACTGTCTAGCCATACTCCTAAGTACTCTAAACCCTCAGAGGTAGTAATCACACCGGTGGGGAGAGGGGCATTCTTCTTACCAAACCACATGACCTTTGTTTTGGAGGTATTCAGAACAAGGTTAAGGGCAGAGAAAGCTTGTTGGACACTAATAAATCTTTGTTGTAGCCCCTTTTATTTCTCATTCTCCCTGCATCCTGGTACTATAGAGCTCGTTGCTATTCTCCTATAGAGCACCCACAGACAGAAACACAGACACATAGACAGGCCAGTCTGGAACCCATGTAAAGTTATTTTAGGCAACCGAAACACACCTCCCTTCTTTGCCAAGTTTGCAGTCCCTAAGCAACTCTATACTTTTTGGGAGGAACGACCAATTGGAACCGAGCTAAAGAGGGGTAAAGCCTGCGTTCTGCATAGCAGCACGGCAGCACTGGAGAGCACAGCCAGGGAGCGACACAAGGTGAGGGGGATAGAGAGAGAGATGCGGCTGGGTCTGCTGCGCAGTGCAGCAGCTAAGCTCAGTCAGCTCAAGGTTAATATAAAAGTGGATTTACAGTATATTACAGGATAACAGCATTCCACACTCTACAGGATTGGATTAGATCCTACTGTATAATAGGTATTCTGTATACAGTCACAGTGAGCTGTCCTTATTAGAATCATATGTTCAAGCATCAACCCCTCATAAAAACCATCATATGATGGAATAAACATCATTGGCATATACAGTAAATACTAATAAAATATTATACTTATGTAAAACAGGTGATTCTGTATTAGAATTTTAGTTTGAACTGATAACAGAATAGTACTAAGGCCCAATCAAACTGTCACTTCATAAAATGTACAATATATTGTTTGGGTTTAACCAACTGATCTTCTTTGTTTATCCTTGTTTTTCTAGGGCAAAGTTTCGCCCAGGTTGAATCTGATAAATTATGAAATGGCCTCAATCGAATTGTCTACAATGATTTATTTAAACTAGTTCATAATTCATTAACCCAAAGTGGAACCGCCTCAAGTAAAATTACAAATAACTGATTATGTGAATCAATATATGAAGATAACTCATTTAAAACCTGAAAATGTCCAAACTTGGTGTAACCAGTTAATTACCGTTTTCAAATTCACAACTATCAAATGTTGCTTTTCAACCAAAAACAGAATGATCTCATCGGTGTTTCTCATTAATATTAAATTAACTGGAGCAGCTTGAGGTTCTCCAGGCGTAGACACGGGGATCCAGCCCCACCCAATAAGATTGGGTAATATACATAAATCATTTTTATTTAATTTTTATTCTTTACCTGTCAGTGTTCTAAACGGGACATGATGTGTCTTTACTTGACTTGGGCAGGAGCTCACCGGAACTGAGTACTGGCACCTCCTATAGAATATTATCTCAAAAGAACTGAGGACTTCCTGCACCTAAATATAAACTGTACCGGCACCCAACTCAAGCACTGGCCTAAACATGCATTCACCGTCAGATAGAATTCATAGCAAGCAGTAAGGGGGTGCTGGGAAAACGAAAGGGATATATGTTGACAATAATAGTAACACATTTTATTTGGCAGACGTCTTTCAGGACACAAAATCGAGTGCTGTACATACAATTCATTTGATTTAGGCTTAGGTAATGAATTTGATTATGTAAAGCGAATCAATTTCAAAATAATGGGCGGGTTCTGGCACGTGTCACTTTGCACAGATAGATACCAAGTGCAGTAAATAGTAGCAATCGCTGTGTAGGCTATGCTACACTTTGTAGGCTACTCACCGTTAGCAAGCTAAGACTTATAGCCAACTTGTAAAGTAAACAAGTAAAATGGCCGAACAACGCTCACTATGAGATTTTTTTCAAGAGGCCGTGTATAGACGAGAATGTTGGAGCATTTGCCAAGTTATTTGATATCAGTGATTTCGCCATGAAGGGCCTCCACCCTCTAGATCAATCACTGATTGCATTGATCTAATGGAGGGCCTTAAAGACAGTTTCGGTACATTCAGAGACAATGATCAGCACTACAACACTGTTTTTTATTCAACACTTATCAGAAATCATGAAAGCTCCCTCCGCTGAAACATGACCATCAGTCCAGTGAAATAAAAAAACATATAGAAAAAATCAACAAGTTATTTCAGCTTATGCTCCGATGTGTCTCACAAGTAATAGGCTATAACAACTGACCTATTACCAGTGTTATCATATAGCCTAGCTATAACAATGGACCTTTTACCAGTGTTATCATATAGCCTAGCTATAACAACTGACCTATTACCAGTGTTATCATATAGCCTAGCTATAACAATGGACCTTTTACCAGTGTTATCATATAGCCTAGCTATAACAACTGACCTATTACCAGTGTTATCATACAGCCTAGCTATAACAACTGACCTTTTACCAGTGTTATCATACAGCCTAGCTATAACAACTGACCTTTTACCAGTGTTACCATACAGCCTAGCTATAACAACTGACCTATTACCAGTGTTATCATATAGCCTAGCTATAACAACTGACCTATTACCAGTGTTATCATACAGCCTAGCTATAACTGACCTATTACCAGTGTTATCATACAGCCTAGCTATAACTGACCTATTACCAGTGTTATCATACAGCTTAGCTATAACAGCTGACCTTTTACCAGTGTTATCATACAGCCTAGCTATAACAGCTGACCTATTACCAGTGTTATCATATAGCCTAGCTTGAGAATTGAGTTTTGAAATATAAGGGACTCTACATCTCTTATTATACTGTATATGAAAACAGGCAAATGTATGAAACAATATTTATTTCCAGTCAACATAAATAGCCTATTATTTATTTATAAAAATAAAAAAATGGGGGGGATAAAACTGCTCTGTAGTTAGGCCCTATTGGCTATTGATCATTTCATTGATATCAGACAATACATTGTCGGCACACTCCATCTTCCGCACCCAGCAGAGAATTGCACTCTGCTTGCATTTTGACTCATAAAGTGACCTCGGTTAAGAAAAGGTTGGTGACCGCTGTCTTAGTCTACATAGGCTATGGCCTAGTATTATGTGTATGAGCATACTGCTAGGCTATAATTTAAGTTTCCTTTGATGATGTCTAATGCAAACCGGATCTACTTTGATTGGCCTCCGTACCAGTGAATAACACTAAACAGGCCTCGTTGGACACCCCCTTCGGGCCAATGACGTGTCTTCTGAAAATCAACATTCTAACAGTCTGCTCTTTCTGTTACTATATAAACATCAAAACATCTTACCGGCTTGCGACTGTAGGGGAAGTTGCAAAAGACCCTTTCTGGCACTCCGTTTCATTTCCCTGCCTCTGTGTCAATTCCAAGCTGCACTGTTCATTAAATTCTTCATATACATTTTAACAATTGATTAAATTCTTACCCATCAGACTATTGTCAATTTAATCTGGTCTTTAGGCTAACTCTATTGTTACGTGTGAAATTAGTTTCGATATAGTTAGGTGTAGTTTCGACGGGTCATCATCAGCTTCACAGGTTTGATGGGCATGAAATAAAAGACTTGCCCTCTATAAACTGCGAACACATATTCTGTTTGTGATATTAAGATTTTAACAACGATAGTGTGTTAGATAGACTTATTTAGGAAAAGTCAAGCATGGGGGGACATACGTTTAAAAATGGCCAAGCAATTAAAAAAAGTACATTTGTTTTTAGTCAATATGACACTCTCAGCTCTCCTTGTGTTAAATGCTTACATTTGTGGCCGCCTAGCCTAGCCTAGCCGACTATCTCCTAGTATCTGAGCCAGTGAGAGGTTGCCAAGCCTATTGCAATCATTACTGTTACATAAGGGCATTATATTATAGTCTCATTGTCTATTAATTATATGTCTATGGTTATTTATATGTCTGCGTGTAGGTCTATGTGAGTCGCATGTTAAATGCAAGTCATGGATTTACGTTGGCCTACGAGACTATTTGGTCTGTAATGCGAAATCACATGTTCTATGGTTTGTTGTGTGTGGTCGATTACAGTAGGGTATAAGGTCAGCTATACTTTTATGATCATTTAATGATGATTTGAGTGCCCAAATCTTGCCCAACCTACATTTTTTTCTGGCCCTGCCATCAACAGATTTCTGCCTGCGCCACTGCATAGCATTAAACATTTTAAATCCAATATGGTGGTCTGCCTGTGTACTCTCCCAAATCATCAATAAAGATGTTTCTAGAAGACACATCAAACATCACTCAGTCTCAGCATGTGTCGATGTTGAAGGCAGCGGTGTGGCACTGCGCCTGTTTGTGTACAGGCCCCCTAGTGATCGCATAGCCTCAAAGCACCTATAAAACATTCAGCGCAGTGCTGACAAGACACAGGAGAGGAATTAGAGAGGGAAATATTAAACCAGCCACAGGACGAGGAAAACTGACAATATGATTTCAATTCACCGACAGATGCTGAGGCGAGGGACAGTGTGAAATAAATCACATTGGAGGGAAACTAATTCTTGTCATCTTTCATGTTTTACAGTACAAAATCATTTTGTGAAAACAAGAACACAGGATTATCTACCTCGTCTCAATCTTTGTGTGTATTCATTGTTCATAATGGCCTTTGCAGTTGAAGTCTTATGTATATACTTCAGAAAACCAATTTGTCTGTGCTGCCTCTGTTGGACAGTCAACACAAGGCCCCTTTGTGTTACCTGTATCTCAAGTGTGTGTGTGTGTGTAGGTGTGTTGTTTATTTCACCTCACACAGGTTCTTCTCCTGGGAGCCTCTGGACTCCTGGGCCTCCTGTAGCTCTTTCTCTAGCTGTTCCAGACGAGCCACACGGATCTGCGAGTGGAGACAGAGAGAGGGATGAGCAAGTGAGAGAGCGAGAGTCTTTAGTCGCCACAGACATTTTGTGAGGTGACAAACATTGTGCAACACCCTCCATAACAGCACAGTTTTAATTTCTGCGGTTTTTACATGTCAACTGTGTGTGGATACGCAGGGCAAACTGGGCCATCTGTTGCATCCCAAACACGTTTCAGGAAGAAGTACCACACTCAATAATGTAAGTGAATGCTTTGACAACAGCTGTCAAATGTCACTGTCTGTGTTGCCATTCCAGAGACAGACTTGGCAGAGAGTCCTTCTCCTTACCTGAGTCCGCTGGACCATTTCATCGCTGGTTCCGAAGCGTTCCTCCATGACAGAACGCAACTGCTGCGCCTCGAACTCCAGCTGCTGGCGAATGAGGTCCATCTGTATGGAGAACTATGACGATAAGGAAGAGGAGGTTAGTTCCCACGCAACACAAGAATCAATTTTGAAACAAAATGGTTGCTAGTTTCTCTGCTGAAGAGTTTGAATCTCATCTGCACACCTGTTTAAACAATAATGAGTTGATTTCATGACAATGAGCACACCAACAAAACCATTTTTTTTGTATATCTATGTAAACCAGGGGTGTCAAACAAATTTTTCCCCAGGGGGCGCATTCGGTCTTCAACAAGGTCCGGAGCACCGCACTGAAAATTGGTTATATTTCCTCGCTGTCAAAATTGTCAAAAAGTAGTCCTCTATCCATCGGTTTTGGAATTTTCAAATGCTCCCTGACTGTTTAGCTTTCATTTCACTGATTATTAACGAGCTGGACACAGTCAAGAAACTGTATGAATGTAGGTCCATTATAATTTCTACACAGTTTCAATTTGGTTTTAGGCATTTTAAAGTATATTGAGTTTGCTCTCACTGTGTCGATGCGTGGCAGTTGGTTCAGCCGCTGAGACAGGCCCTGGAGCTGGCTGTAGTACCAGTGACGCTCCCTCTCCTCCTTGTCTATCTCACTCACCAGCATAGCCCTGGAACACACACAGCCACACAAACCTTTAACACACAGACTACCATCCGCAACATGACTGGGGATTCAAGGTGCCTCACTTTTTTTGGGTGGGGGGGGGGGGGGACTACAGATTTACTGTGAATGGTGATGTTTACGGTAGTATTACAAGTAATGCATGCATCTGATTGAACAATGGCAAAGCGCTTACCTCTCTTTGTAGAGGTCTTCCAGATGCTGGGCCGTGATACGTCCGTCTCCCAGCATGGCTTTGGCCAGGGCTCCATCCATGAGGTGGGGGTGTCCAGGATGCACGGCCGTGCCCTCCCCTGACAGAGAGGAGCTCTGGCGGGATGAAGGCCGTAGGGGGCTCCTGGCTCTGGAGGAGGAGGGAGGCAAGCAGGCCAGACGATCGTCCATGTCACTCGACTGAGCTGCCAGACTGGCTAGACTGTCTGGGAGGACGCGCAGATTGTGCGGCTGGTACTTCAGCTCATAGTAGTTGGTCAGGTCCATGTGCAACTCTGAGAGAGAGAGAAAGAGAGAGATATTAATTCTTTTTTTTTTATGAACCATTGAAATGGCCTATTATTGAATGAGCTATGTACAATATCAGTTTAATGCAAGACAGACATTAAAATGGGAGAAAATAGATGGAAAACTACATCAGATGTACCTTTGAGCTGATCCAGCACATCAGTCCTCCCTGAGGAGGCCAAAGTGCCAGCCTCCAGCTCCAGTTTATTCTGCAGGCCCTTCAATACCCCCTAGAGTGGAGAAAGCAATTCATAATTACTGTGTCAACTTGAAGTTGCTGTTGTGGCCACAGTAAAACCAAAAAAGAGTCACAACCTGTTGGGTCTCTGATGACCTTAGAGGTGAAATAAACCAAGCAATGAAAACACTGTATATGCCTCCTATTCCTCTCCTTTTTATCCTCTCGTAAGATGTCATATCATAGTAGCTTGCCTGAAATCACAGCCTTTCTTCGAATGAATGTCCTCTCACTGGAAAATATACATTTTCTTTTTCTTCAGATGGACGGTTTGGTCTGTTTGCCACCAGTATCCGGCAGTGTGAGCTCTCTCTACAGAGAATCTTGGTTTTCTGCTGATAGCTAAAGCCGACCTCGGGAATATAAAGGCTTTAGCTGGGGATTATCCAGCTGTGCTCAGCATCTGGGCACATGTGCCAGAGGAGTAATAGGACAAACCCACATGCATTGGGGTTAGCACCTACGATTACAGTTTCAGATTGAGAACTATCAAGATTATGATTGATGTTGCTGGCTGCAGCTATGGAACGGAGAAATCATATTTCGGTACGTTTTGTTGTTCATTTTGTAAATTCTGATTTGAAATAATTCATTATGGAAGAAGGATGAGTGGGGCTTTTTTAATAACCAGATTATGTTACGTGTTTTGACTTTTCTGCTCATGCCTCTCAGAATCAGGTGCACAGTATTTTAGTGGTAGTCCACAGTACACAGAATTTAGGCTAAAGCCACTCTAAAGCACAATGGAAAGCCTGATTCCACCCCTCCACCCCCAGTAATCCAAACTCCCCTGACATTGAGAGTGTCTATTGGGTCAGAAGTAGCATGACAAAGCAATCAAATGGGTCTATGGTTTCTTCTCTCCATTTTCAAACATCGTTGGGAATACAAATCTCTGTTCAGAGCCAGTAGAGAACCAATAGGTCTATTCCTCCCTGTGAATAAAATATGCCAAGGCAGAAGTCCTTACTATGTCTTCCATCAGATTCCCTCTGTCTTTTGAAGAAGGAAATCATTTCCCAAATAACACAGTTTGATTTTAAGTTAAAGTGACAAGAGCTGGGTGATTATGCAGGATAGAGCTGATTTATTCCTGAGGTAACGCAAGGACTCTGCAACGTTCTGCAGGAGATGAAGTGGTACACACTGAGAGTCGGGGTGTGCCATTTCGTCTTCATCTGATCCCGATCATATTAATCCACACAGATATCATATTATGATGAATGTCTATAAAGGCCAACCGTTTCGTCGATAGACAGACGAATACCAAACAGTAAACCATCCTTGCAATGACACATGGTGTGACAGAAACTTGAAGCGGATTCTTTCCTGGAATCCAGGGAGAGGATTGGTCACAGAGGGGGAAAAAAGACTATGCTGTCAGACACGCAGGGATTTCAAACAGCAAAAAAATCTATAATGAGAAAACATCTTATGGGCTGAATGGTCTAATGATTTCCCTCTTCCCCAGCAGCTTGTCTCAATCCCTGCTGGCATCATTACTGTAACGAAGACAACTGGATGGATCCGTGCAGAAAGGGGAATGATTCAAGTGTGGCCCAGTGCCTCGTCTATCTAGCCTAGGGATGCTAGCCATGAAGCATTAGCGTCTCCAGTCACTCAGGAGAGAAACTGGGTCACTAGTGAAGGAGTTACATGAAGTCTACAGCATCCTCCAGGATCGGGGCTGAACCCTATCCATCTCAGGCAGATCTGAGTGGATTTTGAATTGGAAAACGTCCTATCTGTATCTCAATCATGCTATTAGCCACGACTTGACAAAATAGAGGGAAGGATCCTACGTCTTCACTTGAGCCTGTTTGCTACTGCAGGAGAATAATCCTGCAGCAACAGGAAATGTGAATTATGTGAATTATAATTAATGGACATTCTTGTAGTGGTTGATACATTTTTGGTAAGGGAGAACCGTCTGAAATTTCAATATGGAAATTACAAACATCAGAAGCCTTTTTAAAACCTCAAATACACTACAGGTTTTACATTTCCTGCATTGCAGGAAAGCTCCTGCAACATGGTGATCAAAGTAAGATCCTACATTCAAAATGAAAACATTGTCTTTTAGAAACCAAAGCAACACTTTATCTTAGCAACTCTTAATCATCTGTGTCTTAAACGTTTTAAAATCTTTGGTCTATATGCAACGAAACAACAAACAATAAGGTCAATGCAATGGTTGACCTTCCACCTTTGCGACATCAAATCAACACTCGAATCCTATCCTATTACTATTTCCCCGTTAGCCCTGGGGTCATCCCTTTGCCCTCTCTCACCTTCATGTCGGTGGTCTCGTTCTCGAGCTTAGACAGGTGGTTGGAGTTGTCCTCCAGCTCTCTACGCAGATGGGAGTTCTCCTGGCGGAGAGCTTCCACCTGGTAGACCAGCTGGTCATAGGAAGCTGTGGAGTTGGCCATCTTCAGGCAGTGTTGTGGTCCCTGCAAGCAAGGAGAAACAAGTGAGATTGAAGGTTAGTGTGGTGTGGAGGTTAGCTTCTTGGCAAACTCTGGCATATCATGCATTTCTTATTATAAGGTTATTCCATTGTGTCTTTGCAGAATCATTTATAGGAAAACTGCCCATTTTATTTCCCAATTGATACTCATACAGCACATAGATAAAAACAACATAGATAAAAAAGAGATGCTCAGGGCTCCTCCATACGTACACTGCCGCTCAAAGGTTTGGGTCACTTAGAAATGTCCTTGTTTTTGAAAGAACAGCACATTTTTTTGTCCATTAAAATAACATTGAATTGATCAGAAATACAGTGCAGACATTGTTAATGTTGTAAATGACTATTGTAGCTGGAAACTGCTGATTTGTAATGGAATATCTACATAGGCGTACAGAGGCCCATTATCAGCAACCATCACTCCTGTGTTCCAATGGTACATTGTGTTAGCTAATCCAAGTTTGTCATTTTAAAAGGCTAATTGATCATTAGAAAACCCTTTTGCAATTATGTTAGCTTAGCTGAAAACTGTTGTTCTGATTAAAGGAGCAATAAAACTGGCCTTCTTTAGTTGAGTATCTGGAGCATCAGCATTTGTGGGTTCGATTCCAGGCTCAAAAAGGCTAGAAATAAAGACCTTTCTTTTGAAACTCGTCAGTCTATTCTTGTTCTGAGAAATGAAGGCTATTTCATGTGAGAAATTGCCAAGAAAATGAAGATCTCGTACAACGCTGTGTACTACTCCCTTCACAGAACAGCGCAAACTGGCTCTAACCAGAATAGAAAGAGGAGTAGGAGGGCCCGGTGCACAACTGAGCAAGAGGACAAGTACATTAGAGTGTCTAGTTTGAGAAAGAGACGCCTCACAAGTCCTCAACTTGGCAGCTTCATTAAATAGTACCCACAAAAGACCAGTCTCAACGTCAACAGTGAAGAGGCGACTCCGGGATGCTGGCCTTCTAGGCAGAGTTGCAAAGAAAAAGCCATATCTCAGACTGCCCAATAAAAAGAAAAGATTAAGATGGGCACAAGAATACAGACACTGGACAGAGGACACTGCAGCATCCCGGATTTCTCAGAACAAGAATAGACTGACGAGTTTCAGAATAAAGTTATTTGTTTCTAGCCATTTTGAGCCTGTAATTGAACCCACAAATGCTGATGCTCCAGATACTCAACTAGTCTAAAGAAGGCCCATTTTATTGCTTCTTTAATCAGAACAACAGTTTTCAGCTAAGCTAACATAATTGCAAAATGGTTTTCTAATGATCAATTAGCCTTTTAAAATGATGAACTTGGATTAGCTAACACAACGTGCCATTGGAACACAGGAGTGATGGATGCTGATAATGGGCCTCTGTACGCCTATGTAGATATTCCATTAAAAATCTGCTGTTTCTAGCTACAATAGTCATTTACAACATTAACAATGTCTACACTGTATTTCTGATCAATTCAATGTTATTTTAATGGACAAAAGAATGTGCTGTTCTTTCAAAAACAAGGACATTTCTAAGTGACCCCAAACTTTTGAGCGGTAGTGTCGATATAAACAATGTAGAACATGCGAAGGGCTCCTCCGGCTACATCCCTTCTCCTCTCTGCAGTGTAAGGTTGGCAGCAGATGGTACACAGAGAACCTAATCATCTGTCAAATCAAGTTTAGCTCTGTTTTGATCAATCTTTGTGCTTGGCCGAGCCTGAATTCACTCTCTGTGTGGCCATTCAATATTGGCAATGTGCTCTACGGTTTGTTTAAGCAACGCATTAATCTGGTTTTAGAGTCTATGATTGTTACGGATATTGGATAATATTATGGTATTTGATACCGCTGGTTACAGCAGTTGAATATAAAACCATATCAAAATGACATTGCAGCATACAATATTTATTATAGTTGCTGATCATTTGAAGCTTTTGTGCATCATTTGTGTATACATCACATTGTAACTCATAAGTTTTGTCTGTGCTACAGATGTAGGATCTTAATTTGACCAGTATTTTCACAGTAAAGTAATCCTGCAGCAACAGGATTTGAACGTTTCTCCCATAATGTTACTTGAGCAGTGGTTAAGCTATTAGTTTATTAAAATTAGGGTACATGAAAGGTGCAATAATGTTAATATAACCGTGTGTTAGTGTGGGTTTTCAGTGAATTTATGTAAATCATAAAGCTTATCTGCATTTCCTGTGGTGCAGGAAATGTTTTGCAACAAAAGAGTGATCAGATTAAGATCATACACCTGCACATGTTATTTGATCATTTGTTACTCTTTTTACTAGATAAGAAATGTTGTCAGGGAGGAAAAACAATGCAGTGGGTTTTGATAAATGGGCTGCAGGGAGACATTTTCTGAGGTTTGAAGGAGTGGAAGTGTTTCATAAATATATGGTACAATAAATCGAATTTGACACCAATCTCACTTCTGGTGGCTTTGATGCAATTATATAGAAGCAAATCAAATTCACAATTTCATCCCTAGTCACCTTGACATCAATGAAACCAAATTAAGCCAGTAAGCATTTGTGCATAATGCCTGAAGCAGTCATTCGCTCTGCTTTTTATGGAGACTCCGACGGCAGTGACAGATGTACATTATTAAAGCCTTCCTGCTCTTCATGACTGGTGATGACAATAACTGCAACAGTGATTCTCCTGGGTCTGTAATTTGACACATCATTTTTATGTGTAAGACTTGCATGGCAAGTGGTGTTACATTTTGACTATTTGAGGATGTTTGCTTTTCAGAGAGAGCAAGAGCAATCATTTGCTCTATTATGGAATTACAATGGTTGCTATTTTTAACAAAGCAATGAAAGATAACGCAGAATTGAAATGCATACATTTTTTGGGTAATTAACAGTTAGAAATATTACTTGTTGAAGAATTACTCGTCATCAAATCCCCATATGAATACAAATCGAGACATACAGAAAAGATAAGTCTTATTCAATGAATTTCAATGGGTTTTGATGACTCTTCGTTTCACTTGAACAAACGTTCATTCCTGCACACTGCAGCCATCTGAATTGCTAAAGGACCTCGGCCAGTCTTTGTTAGACCTAGTGATGAGATTCCCTTCCCGCAGCAGTAGCGTGGATAAGGGGGAGGTGCAATCCAGCCCACTTCCATATTACCGGTGGAGGACGTCTGCGACTCGGGCACGTCACAAAGGTCAGGCTATGGACCACGGTGCTCTGGGGGCAGACAGGCAATGTCAGTGCGGCAAACCCTCCGCTGGAATACTGCTGCATTTCATTACCTTGTGTCTGTCTTTCACCCCTTAGGGAATTCACAGTGGAACAAAATGGAGGGGATAGGGCTGATGTAGTATTGGATTGAACGTGTTGAAATGTTTTATAGTAGAAAATTGAGGACTAGCATATCCTCAAGCTCAATCTGATTTGCATTGAGAAAAACAGACTTGTTATTACGCAACGGTAATGCACATTTGTATGTGATTAATTGTACAATATTTATTGGTGAAACAGAAAAATGCTCATTTTGATTGCAACAATTATTTTTCCAAAGTGTGGGTTTGATTGAATTCGGTCCATTCTTTTGTTGTCCTGTCTGTGTACTCTGTTGCCGTATTCCTCTAAAGTCAAATCACATCATTTCTCTCTCAACAAGCAAACTGCGCTACTACGTAACGAACAGATGGCTGTTCATTTAAAGGGAATGTCAGGCCAGAGTTTGTTATGCAAAGGACATCCACAAGCTTGGAAAAATCAATGTAGCTCAAATACAGCCTCGCAAATCAATACTGAAAATCTAATGGGTTGGAGCAATGAGAGTGGTGGTATTTTTCCAAATGTTTCCATCAGTGAGTCACATTCTCTCACACATTGTTATCTGTGTCCACATGTACTGATAAGCAACGCAGTATGTTACTAAAATTAGGCGGGTGATGATATGCATCCAGCCTACACAAAGCAGCCTTAGCGTGTCTATCTAATGGCTGTGGACATATGGGGACACATCAATGCCCATGCCTTGAACACACAGCTCTTTATCATTTCAAAGTGGGGGACATGAAACACATTCATTATTCTGCCGGACAGCATTGAAGGCAGTGTGGCAGTCTGTTGTTGAAGGCCAGCCACTGATGCTTGAGCAATGCTGGATAGGGAGTAGGTACTGAGGGGGCGTGTTGGATTGTGGTCCTAAGGGAATTCAATACAGCTGGTTGATTTTTCCAATTAGGTTTCTTCCACCAAAGGAATATATTCATGAGCTGGCTCACGGTTCAACGTTATCGCAACGTCCTTCCATATTAATTGCCCCTGTGGCAAAAGCATTAATTGCAGTGACATATTTATGTCAGGTGATGGCTATTTCTCTTGCATTTTTCCCTCTCTTTTTATCCCCAACATGGCTCTTTCTGTTGTGTCCTATTTGCTGCTGGTGGGGCCGCAATGCATGCTGGGTAATCTGTGAGGAAATTGTCCCCCAGAGGAATATAATTCAGACGAAGCCGTGTGAGTGTTAGCGAGCCTGCCAACGGAGTGCTACAGTTCGAGACTGTTTCTATGGAAACAGCCAATCCCCTTTCACGCTCTGGAAAAGGTGGTAAAAGTGAGGATGAGATGAATAAAGGCGAACCAATCAGAAGGGGTAATAGGGGGTAGGGGTAATCGATGTAGCAGAGCCAAACAACTCTATATTATATTCTCTATCCTGCAGCTATGTTGGACAGCACATCCCTGTTGTGTGTGGTTAAGTAAGCAACTCATATAGTGCAAGTCTATTGATACCAGCCAAATGGAATGCCATTGACATGATGTGCTGTGTACTTCACAACTGGCTTGTGCAGTTTCCATTCAGAACCACAATCTGATGTTGAATTACTGTTTATTTCTATCAGTGAGTGACTAAAACACTACATTATCAAAACATCTGATTCCAAAATCATGGGCATTAATATGGAGTTGGTCCCCATTTTGCTGCTATAACAGCCTCCGCTCTTCTGGGAAGGCTTTCCACTAGATATTGGAACATTGCTGCAGGGACGTGTTTCCATTCAGCTAGCTGCAAGAACATTAGTGAGGTCGGGTACTGATGTTGGGCGATTAGGCCTGGCTTGCAGTCGGCAAAAGCGTTCAATGGGGTTGAGGTCAGGGTTCTGTGCAGGACAGTCAAATTCTTCCACAACCATCTCGACAAACCATTTCTGTATGGACCTCGCTTTGTGCATGGGGGCATTGTCATGCTGAAACAGCAAACGGCCTTCCCCGAACTGTTGACACAAGGTTGGAAGCACAGAATCGTCTAGAATGTCATTGTATGCTGTAGCGTTAAGATTTCCCTTCACTGGAACTAAGAGGCCTAGCCCAAACTATGAAAAACAGCCCCAGACCATTATTCCTCCTCCACCAAACTTTACATTTGGCACTATGCATTGGGGCTGGTAGTGTTTTCCTGGCATCTGTCAAACCCAGATTCATCCATTGGACTGCCAGATGGTGAAGTGTAATTCATCACTCCAGAGAACGTGTTTCCACTGCACCAGAGTCCAATGGCAGCGAGCTTTACACCACTCCAGCCGATGCTTGGTATTGCGCATGGTGATCTTAAGCTTGGGTGCGGCAGCTCGGTCATGGAAACTCATTTCATGAAGCTCCCGACCAACAGTTATTGTGCCGACGTTGCTTTCAGAGGCAGTTTGGAACTCGGTAGTGAGTGTTGCAACCAAGGCAGTCCCGTTCTGTGAGGTTGTGTGGCCTACCACTTTGCGGCTGAGTCGTTGTTGCTCCTAAACGTTTCCACTTCACAGCATTTACAGTAGACCGGGGCAGCATTAGCAGCGCAGAAATTTGGCGAACTGACTTGTTGGAAAGGTGGCATCCTATGATGGTGCCACATTAAAAGTCACTGAGCTCTTCAGTAAGGCCATTCTACTGCCAATGTTTGTCTATGGAGATTTTATGGCTGTGTGCTTGATTTTATACACCTGTCAGCAATGGGTGTGGCTGAAATAGCCGAATCCACAAATTTGATGGGTTTTCCATATACTTTTATATATCTAGTGTATATGCAGTAACCAGAGCTTACACAACCCTTGGCCCGGGAGGCTATCTTCGACTTCTCTACTGTGAGTAACACATTACACACCTACACTTTATAGAGAAATGTGGCAAGATGATCCCGAACTGATATATGGCCATTTTCGGATTTCACAATAACTATGTTTAGGATTAGGTAATACCCATGTTTAGACAATGTAAACAAACAAAACGCAAACAAAGCCTTGTTCCACGCCTATAAGGTCAGGCTGAACATTAGCCATGCTAGAGCATAAATGCCCTTCAGCAGCAGTGGGCTGGGGACGAGCCGTGCTGTGATTAGCTAGTCAGCTCTGTACTGCAGGCTCTTTCGCTCTCCAGTCATGCAAACACAATAGGAGCCAAAGGTCTGAGCCACATCCACTGGCTGCAACTGGCGCTTGTGAAGTCAGCGAACTAAGTCAGGCGAAACAAAAAGGCTAATCAAGAGCACTGTCCCCTGACGACGGACGATGACTCAAAGGTTGCGTGGGCATAAAAGGGAAAAGGGGGTTCCGGGTTTGACAAGAAACAAGCAGACATCATGGTTTCTGAGTGTTGTCTTGTTGTGTGGAAACAGTCAAGGGCTCAAGTTCAGAGGTCCATGAGGGTTTGTAGGAGCCAAATAAGCTTTTTGTTGCCTCTCCCATCTTGTTTGTCCTAATTATGGTCATATGTTTAAATAATTAGCCACTAATAGCAAGGATACTGCAGTAATAATACTAATTCTACTACTAATAAAAAATTATAATATAATAATAATAATTCTAATGCATATTCTTTAACAATAACCATATTATAATATCAAATAATAATAGGCTCCTAATTTTCTAACATTACTGAGTTTATAAATGTATTTCAGTCCAAAAAACTGTAGGTAAGTAATAGATTTTCATTATCATGATCATCATATATGTTTTTTTTTTACCCTATCATTATGTTGTCATTACATTGTTTACAGGGTGAGTCATTTCGATACAGTCCAACGGTCCGCAGCTCATTCTGTACAGTGAAAGTAGGCCATGAATGGCTGCGCAGAGTGTGACCAGAACAAAGAACACACGTAGCATACAGCTAGGATTCTCCCCCCAACCAACACTGCTGCATTATTTCTTCCTCCACCACCCTTTCCCTCCAAGACCGTCTGGTTACCACGGCAACGGCACCTACCAGTGAAGATGGTGAGCCTGAGGATCTCTCTCTCCTCAACCAGACTGTCTCGTTCTTTGTGCACTATTAGGTGGAATCAATCGTATTATGCTGTAGTAGGTGTCGGTGAAAGACGTACAATGCTCTCGCAGTAGGGCGGTAGCTCAGGTGCGTTCAAGGTGTTGATAAATGCCTAAACCGTTGCTAAGTCTTTTTCTAGTATAAAGTGTAATGAAATAATATAGTCTACGGATCAACAATGCAGCAGTGCTGTGGTTGTTTAATCCTAGCTATTATTATGGTCACTTTGGTCAGAAATATACAGTCAAACACAGAGGTGTTGAATGAATGTGAGTTCCTAAATGCATGACACAGTATTAAAGGACATTTCCCATCTCATGAGAAATGCGTCACCTCACCGCCATTTTTCATTAATGGAGAAACCCACTTCCATGGATTGAGCATGAGGTCAGACCAGCCCATACTGACAGTGACGGGGTCAAAAGGCCAGGTAATATACTGTCCTACCAATATTCTTAGAGTGAGCCAGGTAGGAGGAGCATCTACTGTAGACACTCATCCAAAATGAAATCCAGAACATCAATTATTCAGATATTGCGAACGGGCGAGGAAGTCCTGCAATCTGATCAAAATGTAATTTTGAAGTTTTGTGAGGTTTCCAGACACAGATATTTTTTCTTCTTTCAAAATAGCGTCTTTCTTGGCAATTGGACAAATCCGAAGCTTACATAGGTATTGTCCTTGCATGGGAAAATAAGACAGAGCAGCGTTATTTGTAGATTTGTAGATGTATATCGAGTTTTCGGGTTCTAACACATAGCTAACACAACATACATGTCGTCAGTAGACCTACCTAGCTAGCTCATTGCTAACGTTACAGCTAATGCTAACAGCACAGATCATTGCTAGCCTGGAACTGAATGGCCATCCCAGCCTAGGGACCGGACTGTGAGAGCTAGAGTGTTTCCATCAGCTTGTCACAGCTGGGACTGACTATTCTGTACATGTTCATTAAGTGAGGAATCAATACGGTGTTAGCATTGGAGTTGACTAGAATTCACTTGCCAAAAAGCCTCTCATCGACATTTTTCAACTCTGTGCCGAAGTTCTCAAATGACCCAGACACAAAATGATCCGTCTCTCTGGGGACACGTCCTTCAAAAGGGGCCGCAACATTTTGTTTTCATCAATTACGTGGATGCTCTATGTAAAGGGTGATATGCGTGTGGTAAAAACAACTCAAGAAGACTGCATAATTAGTGACCTGCAATTGGCCCTTTGTTTATACAAGCTTACATCATGAAGGGAAAGGCTTTCGCTAGCTACAGCTGTCTACAGGTTCTAAACCATTCATGGGTCCCAATGTCAGATAAATGATGGACTAACGCTATGATCTTTAACCTAAGTGGGTCTCCCATAGCAACTAATACAGTAACGATGAGTCAAGAGAGGAGGTTAAGAGAGAGGAGAGAGAGGAGCAACGTACAATGTAAAGAGGTGGTAGGCTTCCATAGGTAGAACGGAGGACATTTCCCATTGTTCTAGTGACAGAGGTTAACATCATCCCACTATATCCTCTGTGGATAAGAGATCTTCCATTTGCATTCTGAGTGACGAGCATTCAAATGGTGAGCAGGGCAGGCTTTAGTTCACTTTAGCTAATTCTGTCAATAACTTTGGGTCAGAGCTGAAAGGCACTGCCTCAGAGATTGTATCTGAAGCAGCAACAGGAGGAGCATTTCAGCATCCATTAGAGGAAAGAAGGCTTTCAGTGATAATGGAAATAAGGCCCTTAACTGTAGGAGAGATGAAGCAGAGGAGGAAAACAAACACATGATCGTTCCTGCCTCCCAATCATTGGAAATGTCTATTGCAATTGGCTATTCATTTTAAAGGGAAAGTGGCAAACACATGTCAAACGCATGTCTATATGGTTGTTTCCTCAATGTAGATGACATGGATTCTTCCCTGTCAGTGACATTGAAGAGAGAACCATAGACATGCATTTGATCTGAGGTTCTGTAACCGGCTGTCAAAATAGTCTGAAAATAGAAATATCTCTGATTAGGTGTTATACATTTGTAATCTGCCGACATTGCTAAACTTGGATATTCCCTTGAGCGCGTCAAGATAAACACACACCATTTGGAAAACAAATATATCACAGCTACACTAGACTGGCAAATGCTTCCCTCAATAACAAAGTCATACAAAGAAAAATGCTGACAATTCTTCGTACTTCTTCTCTGGGCGTGGTTGCCCATGTCAATTCACATAGACCGCTCATGAAAGGTTCAAGGCTCATGAAAGGTTCAAGATAGGTCTATATCCTAATCTCCCTTCAAATATGATGTCAAATGTTTTGGACCTGTCAGTAAAGCCCTTCTCCCTTCTTCTCAGGACTAGAGAAGGGACGTGAAGTTATGGGAGGCAGGTCAATTAACGCTCTCTTGGTTAAAGCAAATTGACTTGTCAACCTTATTGAATCTCAATTCAAGGCTTGTCGTTGTCCATAGACATCCATACACAGAATAAATAGTGATGCCAACGACATCAGGGCTCAGCTGTTTTCCTCCACAAAATCTGGCGTGTCAGTTAGTAGCTCATCCCTTCCCTAAAAAAATCCTCACGTTATGTAATATTACATAAGCGCTTTCCATTTTGTTGGGATTTTCAGGCCTGGGGATTACATTTACATTTTAGTAATTTAGCAGACGATGTTATTCAGTGCAACTTACAGGAGCAATTCGAGTTAAGTGCCTTGCTCAAGGGCACATTGGCATAATTTTCACCTAGTCGGCTCTGGGATTTGAATCAGCGACATTTCGGTTACTGGCCCAAAGCTCTTGGAAGATTCCAGGCCCAAGATTCCAGACCTGGCAGTTCTCTCTGTGGTCCAGTTCAGTTCCCCTGGACAGTTTAGACAACTGCAGTGAGGAAGTGAAAACGGTGAGGGAAATAGTAATATTGGATTCCTGGATGTTGGTGTGAAGACCTGATAGGAGACATAGGCCTACAGAGATGGTAAAAGCGATAATAGGGCACAGCCACACCCGGTAGTTGTATGATTGAAGCCACTCAAAGTATAATCAAAGCCATGGGCACAGTGAGTGGCCAGTCCCTAAGAGACTCATTAAAGTAGGATCTGCACTGGTTACCATTGCTCTCTCTCTGTGTGTGTGTGTGTGTGTGTGTGTGTGTGTGTGTGTGTGTGGTGTGTGGTGTGTGGTGTGTGGTGTGTGTGTGTGTGAATAAGATCAATGATGCTATGTTCTTGTCTGCTGCTGGGTTTAATCCCCATGTTTCATGTGTTATATGAAGCCTGTAGTATTTAGCTCTATGTGTCTATTGCTTTCCTTCTTCACATACCATATCTATTTTTCTTATGCGGTGGGATATTTTTCCCAGAAATGTCACAATCAATTATATTTTACCCTGATGAGGTTCAGGTGATTGATTCAAACAAATAACAAAAATGATACTTCATGAAAATGTATGTGCAAGCATTCTAATGTAAATGCGATACATTGTGTAATCCATAGGCTAAAAACAATGACAGACAATGAAGCCTCCTTCTCGTCAACCAGCGCAGGTTATGAATGTCAATCCACTATTGCTTAGCCCGACAACTTTATAAAAAAGGCTCCAACTAGATATACGGAAAATAAACTGCATCTATTAAGGAGGACATCACACAACAGCGATGGTCTCGTTTTCTTCCATTGACGACGTCAATGATTCACCTTCCAAATAGGCCACCGTCGAACAAAATGCACCAACATGCACGAATCAATTTCAATGCAAAAATATGCCCACGATTTATTGACTTCAAATGGAGGGTTGGTTATTTGTTTGATAAATAGCCTGCCACTTACCCTTTAGGATAAACCATCAAATTAAGTTACCTGGATAAGCCTACCTATTTCAATCGACCTTGCCTACTACAACCCCATACATTTTCAGGTATTAGGCTACTAACATATAGCCTACACTATCCAAATACATTGGACAATTGGGGCTCCAAAAGATTGAACATAAAATGTATTCAATTATAAAAGCGTCATGTATATCTTGAACAAACCCACTTTCATGCATTTGCTTGTTTAACATTCTCTTCACATCAGGACCACTCTCCCTCCGCGCAGCTCGCGACACAACCAATCTAATATGCAGCATCGTAGATAGAAATAATATAAAAAAGAATCGTAGATTTAAAATGTTGTCATGTAAGACAATTCTAAGCGTGACAATTGTGTTGGATTCTTACCTCATTTCCCGAGCCGTGTGGATTTCAGTAGGGCGTGGAATGAGAGAGCGGACTCTGTGGGATGGATGCTGAATTCACCACTAGCTGCGTGCTGTGACGCTATAGTCTGATGTCACATACCACAGCCTCTCTCTCTCTCAATTCCACATAAAAAAAAGCTCCTTATTTCTCTTGGCAGGCAAATGTTGAATATAGAAGGTATTATAACTATTTTTGAAATACGTTTAAAAATGTATAGCCAATGTATATTTCTTAAAGTATTGCATCAGCTGCATTCAATGGAAACTTTAGAAACTCTACAAAGCGCCAAAGGATTAATGCAGTAAACATAGGCATATGGGTTAAAAGGATTCAGTTTAGACGTTCAGCGTAAAGAATGGTCAGCAAAGCCTTTAACTTAAACTTAAAACATGTACGTGGAAGTGCGGGACAAGCAAACAGACGTCAGATTTTGTACCCACCTATAATTTGTGCATCTGTGAATTATAATACTGTGCACACTTTTATTGAATCAAGGTTTGGTCGTTTTGACGTGTTCTGCTACAGGCTTGCCATGGGCTGTTGTCCATGGTGCTGAACAGGTGGGTGGCGCTGCTGCCTTTTCAGAGGTTGCTGGCCTAGGTGGCGAGGTGCTGAACGGACAGATCCCCAGTGTACTTCGCCTACCAGGTATTATTTATTATTATTAATTCACCTGGGCGAACACAGTGAAGATAAACATTAAAGAAGTGCGCATGACCTCATTGTTATGGAGGTGGGTGTTGTCTCTCTCTTGGAGTTTCTCAGTTTACCACTGGAGCGAGACAAAAGCTCATCTATTGTGTCAGCTGCACCAAAGAAATGCTGGCTGGGAAGTGGCAATGCGTTTGTGGGAACATTTTTAATGGCCAGACAGTGGCGCCATTACTCTCCTGACACCAATGTGACAAATTTGTGTGAAGACCACGACGTACTTCACAATACAGTTTATGGTGGCTCTTGCATCTTGCTAACAAAGTTTTGGAAGTATTGACAAGTTTAAAAAAAGTAATATTCCTTTGACATTTCATGTGTGAATTTGAATTTGAAAAAACTGAAAGTGAGGTGTAGCCTAGCCCTAGGATACATGACATGCCACATATAGCCTACAGTAGGTCTACACAGAATCAAGAAGCTATATGGACTAGCACACCGGGGAGCCCTTTGCTATTTAACATCAGAAAATAGTGTCTACTCAATGACACAAATTATGTAAGCCTAAAGCACCGCATGTAACAGTATATTACATTGACTGACTGGAAGAACCCGATCTAATCAATAGCAATCATATATATTTTTGATTGGCATGATACTATTCCAGCTTCTCTCCAAAATAAACGGATTGGTTTCACAAACAGGCTATAATCTAATAATTGATTAGTGAGAGAAAAAAAACTATCAAAAATAACCCACGTGATTAAATTCGGCAATCATATTAGGTATTGAAAATAACAATTGAAAAAAATGATCAAGATAAAGACCGAGCCGAATGAGAGGCGTGTCTCAGAGGCGTAGCTGAATGATGGAGGGAGCTCACACATCTTCAGCTAAAGCAGGATAAGGAGTGTCAAAAGCGCACGATTTTTCTATAACTGCCCAAACGCTTGCGTCAGTATTCGATGAGCGACTGAATAGAAAGGAAAGCACCTCCTATCTTTGGCATCAAGGGGTTTAAATCAGAAAAACAGAGAGAGCGAGCGAGCTGCAGTGAAAAGGGGAGGACCTGGCTACATCAACACATCACGTATATTGTAAAATGTTATTGCTATAGAAGAACTCTAGCGTCAATGTATTTACTTGCATGCGTTACATGCGGGCATATTTAAATCCGCAGCATCACAACGGATCTGGGAAAGTAAACTTGAGGTAAGTTCGATTCATTTCAACTCAACACGTTCATCCATTCATTCATTCATTCACTCTTCATTCCCTCACTCATCCAGCCTACTGACTCATTCAACATTACCTCCATTGTTCAGTATCTGGTGGAAATGTATATTTGCCTTAGGTTACATTTTACAGCAATAATAGTGAGGCCAGTCCTTTACTGTGTGATAATATCCAACCTGGCCATAGGACGAGACACTGTAGCGACGCTTTCAAGACAAGTGTGGGTTAACATAACCTCTTTATGAATAAAAAAAGTAATCAGATGCGTCGGATTAGGGTCTGACCGACAACCACCTTTGCTTTCAAATGTGTGTTTGTGGTATACAGGACTCGAAACCCTGCATTTCTTTCTCAAAGTTAACCCCACAATACACTTTCCACATATAATCTTATTTTCTCAATAGGGTTTGGAATGATATTTAATTTCTGACTTCCCATAGTTTACCATTGTGCTGTTATGTAGGCATATCGCTGCTATAGTATGATATGGTCATCCATATGGGATGTGCTACAATGTGGAGTGTGTGTTTGTGTAGCCTAAAAGCGTGTGTGGGACTCGGGAGGAAGGGCTATCAATGTTTCGTTCATTCATTCAACAGTGTGGATGTCGCTGCCAAGCATTATGCCAGGGAATGAGTGATTGATGCTTTGATTTAATGCCGTTAAGTCGGTATCGCGGGCCCGTTAAGTCAAATTCTTGTGTGATTATCCAAGATGCGCGGTAGCAATTATGTCAGTCTTCTAAAAATCCGTGGGAGACTGACACTTCGTTATTTGCGTGGGCATGGCATAGAAGGGGGCAAGCCTGAGCAATGCTGCTTTGACGTAAGCTACTCTGTAGTATACCCACGTCTTTGTTGTATAAGAATGTTGTGACGTGCATAATACGTTCATGTTTGTGGGCTATAATGTCTGCATATATTCGATGAGGTTTACAGTGCCTTCAGAGAGTATTCACACCTATTTACTTAAAAAAAATGTTGTTGCGTTACAGCCTGTATTTAAAATGTATTAGATCACGATTTTTTAGTCACTGGCCTACACACAATACCCCATAATGTCAAAGTGGAATTATATATTTACAAATTAATTAAAAATGAAAAGCTGAAATGTTTTGAGTTGATAAGTATTCAACCCGATTGTTATGGCAAGCTTAAATAAGTTCAGGAGAAAAAATGGGCTTAACAAGTCACATAATAAGTTGCATGGACTCACTCTGTGTGCAATAATACTGTTTAACATGATTTTTGAATGACAACTTCAAACACAGATTCAACCACAAAGACCAGAAATGTTTTCCAATGTCTCTCAAAGGGCAGCTATTGGTAGATGGCTAAAAATCCAAAATTCAGACATTGAATATCCCTTTGAGCATGGTGAAGTTACTAATTACACTTTGGATGGTGTATCAATACACCCAGTCACTACTATGGTACAGGCGTACTTCCTAACTCAGCTGACAGAGAGGAAGGAAGCCGCTCAGGGATGTTGACTTTAAAACAGTTACAAAGTTTATTGGCTGTGATAGGAGAAGACTGAGGATGGATCAACAACATTGTAGTTACTCCACAATAACAGACTAAGCTAATTGACAGAGTGAAAAGAAGGAAGCCTGCACTGAATAAAAAATATTCCAAAACATGGGTCCTGTTTGCAACAAGGCACTAAAGTAATACTGCAAAAAAATGTGGCAAAGCAATGAACTGTTTGTCCTGAATACAAAGTGTTATGTTTGGGGCAAATCCGATACAATACATTACTGAGTACCACTCTCCATATTTTCAAGCATAGTGGTGGCTGCATCATGTTATGAGTATGCTTGTAATCATTATTAAGTACTGGGGAGTTTTTAGGATAAAAAGAAACAGAATGGAGCAAAGCACCGGCAAAATCCCAGAGGAAAACATGGTTCAGTCTGCTTTCCACCAGACACTAGGAGATTAATTCACCTTCAGCAGTACAATAACCTAAAACACAAGTCCAAATCTACACTGAAGTTGCTTACTAAGAAGACAGTGAATGTAGAAGACAGTGAATGTTCCTGAGTGGCCAAGTTACAGTTTTGACTTAAATCTGCTTGAAAATATATGGCAAGACCTGGACATGGTTGATTAGCAATGGTCAACAACCAATTTCAATCAATCAATCAATCAATTTTATTTTATATAGCCCTTCGTACATCAGATAATATCTCGAAGTGCTGTACAGAAACCCAGCCTAAAACCCCAAACAGCTAGAATGCAGGTGTAGAAGCACAATTTGACAGAGCTTGAAGAATTTTGAAAATAATAATGGGCAAATGTTGCTCAATCCAGGTGTGGAAAGCTCTTAGAGACTTACCCAGAAAGGCTCACATCTGTAATCGCTGCCAAAGGTGACTCAAGGGGTTTAATACTTATCTAATCAAGATATTAGTGTTTTATTGTTCATACATTTTTCACAAATGTTCGAATTTTTCTTCCGCTTTGACGTTAGAGTATTTTGTGTAGGTCGTTGACAAAAAATGGCAAATAAATACATTTTAATCTCACTTTGTAACACAACAAAATGTGGAAAAAGTCAAGTGATGTGAATACTTTCTGAAGGCATTCAAGGTTACCTGAGCAAATCCATGCAGATAACATAACGCAAAAGAATACAACGCTGAGGCTGAGGAATTTAACAGGTTTTCTGCAATGTTCACCTGTATTGCATTGGGACAGAACTCATTCTAGCAAATTAAACTGTTTCTTTGAAGTATTGGTATAATTTCTTATTCTTACTCAAAGAAAGTAGCCAAATACAGGTAGGTAATTTTCTTTGCTTATAGCTTTGAAGCACTGGTATAATTACATGTTAATACAGTGTTTGCACAGTACACTCTTAGAACATGAAAAGGTTCTCAATTTCTTCAAGGGTTCAGCAGGGGAACCTTTTCATCTGAGAACGTTAGAAAGACAGGGTTCTCAAAGGGTTCTTTGTTGAGTGAAAAGGTTCTTACCTGGAAACAAGGCCCGTTCTGCATGTATAACCGAATAACCCTTTATGGTTCTAGGTAGTGGATATAGGCTACAACATTATAGACCACTCCAAAGATGTAGCCTTACTGCTAGAACTACAATCAATCATTTCAACTTGTATACTACACTTGGACATTTTACATTGGAAATCAATGTAATTATTGTGAGAAACAGAAAGGGATTTTCAAGGCAAACATTTCCACATTGCCAGAAGCAATGGTAGCATGTGAGATGCATAAATTATGTACTGTAGGGGGTGAGACCCTCTTGAAGTGAACGATAAAGAGCCTGACTCTATAACTGCATGCATTAGCATGTGTTAGGAAAGTAGTGGGGCAATCGTCACAGCTTGATCACTAGCGTCCAGGGAATTATCAACCATTTTTATCACCACCAGCCAATAGGGAACCAGCTTCACATCAATGACCCCTGCATGGAATGCCTCTCAAGGGCCATAACACATTTTATTATCAATCTAAAATACAATCATATCTACTAGATAAACATTTCCTCAGACGTCACCAGCTGTTAAGAATCTATGAATGTTTTAACCATTTAATGATTTCATGTTTTTAATTGAAACTTTATTTAACTAGGCAAGTCAATTAAAAACAAATTCTTATTTACAATGACGGCCTACATCATATTACAATTACTTGTCCCCTGTTAACTTTTGGTTGATGTGTGACTTTTTTTTTACCATATCCAATCCTTTCAGATCTAAACATTGAGAGGTATGGAGGAACTAGGGGTTGTTCATGTTTCTAGATGGGTCTATCGTGTCATGGGGTTGTGGGGCAGGGGGTGGTTGCCACTATAAACCTGTAGTAGGGTATCATATGGGAGCTTTCGAAAGCATTGAAACTTAGTCCCAGTGGAGCAATCTGTCCAACGATTGAAAAAGGAGAAACACACACACACAAACTGAGAAAAGACAGTGGATACATCTAGCCAGGAGTCCAGCTCTCTTCTCTCATGTCCTCTGCCCACTTTTCTCAAGGCCACCACCTAAGTGTTGTATGGCAACATTTGGCTCAACCTACACCCGAGATCTGTAGTAATAATAGCATACAATATAGTACAGTATGTCATGTCAGCATTGTCTTTATTCTTTGGGAAATTCAACTGTAATTCATAGATCTAGAGATATTGTTCATATTCATTTCCATCAAAGAGTAACTACCCCCTATATCACTGTGTGTGTGTGTGTGTGTGTGTGTGTGCGTTGCCATGGTTTGGCAGTTATTCCTTACTAAAATGCACAGGAATCAAGAGATTTGAGGTTGGAATTATTTTTGCTATTCTCATGACATTCGAAATCCCCCTCTCTTGACATAATGTTGTTTATCAGACATTTTGGTCTGTCTACTACCTCCCCCACACCATTCGGGCAATACTGGTATGTACGGCACTTAATGTCTCTTGTAGATCTGAGTGGGTGTTTGTGTGTGTGTATCTGTGCAGATGGCCCATCTCCAAATGTTTGAATGGTCTTGTGGGAGTAACCAACATACAGTAGTGCATACTAATTCAAAGTCCTCCTTTATTCAAGCCTACAGATGCCTTCAATCAGAGATGAGACTGAATGTGGCTAGCAAGTTGTCAAATCTCGGTAGTGGTCCAAACATAGGAATTACCAAACTGTCACTGTCAGAAAGCGGTTAGTGAGGAAGAGTTTGGCGTAAATCCTTAAAATGTTCCCGTTGGGTTGTTGACCTCTCTGAAAAAGGATATGACATAGAAGGGTGTGGGCAGGTAACCATGGCAACTGAATGCTGACAGGGGTGATGACATGTTTATGCCCCCGTCCCCAAATACAAAGTCATTACCCCCTCCCTTTGTCTATCTCCCTTATGTGTACGCACCCACGCGCGCAACACACACTCTCTTCCCCTGTCATAGATTTTCCTCTGGGCCCTGTTGCCACAGTAACCAGAGAACTCCCAGAGATATGTCGGGGAAAAAACACAACGGAGAAATCCCAGAGCTGCAGAGGGAGGGAACACGCACGCACACACCTATACATAATAGCAAGATACACCAACACAGCAAGAACACCTGCCCACCCAGCTCGTCTGCTGTCGTCAAGTGGTTTGCACTTGTCACCGAGGGAGAGCATACATGGACCAAATCCGGGGACTAGATCGATTACCAGACCTTCAATTAGTCACTCTTCTAAATCTGTCTCTCACCGGGGGGAAAGGGACTGATGTCAAACATGAGCGACAAAAGCTCCTTCTGGAAATGCTACTTTGTGTGAAATTGCTTTGACGCTCTGTTCATACAGTAAATCAATATAACTAGAATCACAAACACTCTCCCTTTAAGACCAGAGGGATTTATTAGATTTATTTTGAAAGGTACTTATATATATTTTTTTTAAACACAAAGCACGTGTCAGGGAAACAATATTAGATGTCTATTAATTTTTGTCTAACTGGGAACAACAAGCTACGTGGTTAGTTTTCTCATATAAATCATGTCATAAAGGACAATGTAGCCATAGATTCACACGCCAGAAGAGGGCTTTCCAATCTTTCCCCATTGAAAGCAGTTTCAATCAATCCTGAACTCAAGCAATAACGACACATATAATTAAAAAATCTATTGAATTATAACCGAATTATAGTTCCCGTCCAAATGTTGAACAGTGGGCTCCTGGGCTATATGATCTGACAATCACCCCGCCACTTGAAATGGCCACCAGACATGTAGCAGTGTCCAGGCTGTCACTATGCATGATATCACAGGCAGATAGATGGGGGTGGAAGTACGGAAATGTCTCTGATGAGGGACCCAATCGCTCTACTGCTCCACATGGCCATCATAACCAACCCAGTAGCGTCTGGACACAGCTGTACAGCAGGCACTGGGGGAAACTGACAGAGACAGAGCAATAACTCAAACCCTAGGAGTGACCCAGCACCATTTCATTATATAGCAAACCTAACAAAACATTTGGAGTTGCTTTTGATGTTCATACAGGACATTAACATAGTGCTGTAAGCAAGAACCAACGCTTTTCACTGTTTGCTACAGAAGCATGAGGTCAACCTTTCTTTGCGTCAACCAAAACTGAAATTAGCCGTTATCTTTATAAGAACAGTTAGATGTAGGATCTTAATTTGATCACTCTTATTGCTGAGAATTTTCCTGCACAGCATCCATTAATTATAATCCACATTTCCTCTTGCTGCAGGATTATTTTCCTTCTTTATCAAACTGGTTCAAATTAAGATTCTACATCTGTATGTATGGATAGTAATTGGGCAGCAGATCACAAGATACTGTAAAGACTAAATATTTGTGTATTATGTATGTTGTGTAGTGGGGTTGTGCCGCATAGCATCATGGGGGTTGTATGTGTTGAGATGATCACATTCTGGACAAATGGTTCAACTGAATTACTGTCTCAAGGCATTACAAAAGATTGGAGACTATTCTGTCTGTAAAAAGTCGGGTTTTACAAGTTTAATTAAAAGTAATTTTTCATGGTACAGTCTAGGCTAATGTTAGCACAGTGTATTGCTAGCAGAGACAGTCTATCACAGTGCCATCCGTTTTGTTACTAAAGCACCTTATACGACCCATACGACCCACCACTGCGACCTGAATGCCCTAGTCGGCTGGCCCTCGCTACATGTTCGTCGTCAGACCCACTGGCTCCAGGTCATCTACAAGGCTATGCTAGGTAAAGTGCCGCCTTATCTCAGTTCACTGGTCACGATGGCTACACCCACCCGTAGCACGCGCTCCAGCAGGTGTATCTCATTGATCATCCCTAAAGCCAAAACCTCATTTGGACGCCTTTCCTTCCAGTTCTCTGCTGCCTGCGACTGGAACGAATTGCAAAAATCTCTGAAGTTGGAGACTTTTATCTCCCTCTACAACTTTAAAAATCTGCTATCCAAGCAGCTAACCGATCGCTGCAGCTGTACATAGTCCATCTGTAAACTACCCACCCAATTTACCTACCTCACCCCCATACTGCTTTTATTTATTTACTTTTCTGTTCTTTTGCACACCAGTATCTCTTCTTGCACATGATCATCTGATGATTTATCACTCCAGTGTTAATCTGCTAAATTGTAATTACTCGATTTATTGCCTACCTCATGCCTTTTGCACACATTGTATATAGATTCTCTTTTTTCTACCATGTTATTGACTTGTTTATTGTTTACTCCATGTGTAACTCTGTGTTGTTGTCTGTTCACACTGCTATGCTTTATCTTGGCCAGGTCGCAGTTGCAAATGAGAACTTGTTCTCAACTAGCCTACCTGGTTAAATAAAGGTGAAATAAAAAAATAAAAATAAATAAAAAAAAGTGCTTAGTCGAGTTAGCTAAGAGAGAGTTAGCATCATGGATTGCAGAAAAGGAGTCGAGGCGGACGTCGGAGTGGGAAAAAAAATATTAAGGCAGGAAAATACAGTATGGAACGGGCATATATTCAACTGTGTAGACAAACTTTAGAATAAAAAAATTGCTAAATGGGCAAACTTGAGGATGAAACGTCAGTGAGTGAAGTGAATGAAGATCGTGACTGAGGAAAATATTGCTGTGCTTGAAGACAATATTGAAGTGAGTGACAATCAGGAGCCTATTGAGAAATGTTAAATGGTTTCCACGTCACCAGGTTTAATAACAAAACATGCGCCAGTAGCATATATAGAATGCAAATGGGGAGTTTATTAGGGATTTTGGTACACTGGGGAAGAAGGGGGAATTCACCAATCACCTCAGTTCACAAGCCGTTCTTGTTGTCCGTTCCATTTTCCAGGGGTAATCCTCACACTCAGGGTGGAGCCAGCGGGCTGCAAGATATCTCCCCTCAATAACCACTCCCCTCACCTCTCCCTGCCGTCTGCCACAAACTATTTGTTCAGCACTTTTGAAATGTACAGCGACAGAATTCAGAACATGTGCCGTTCTTACAGTGTTCTCCCTGTACACCAAGTCAGAACTGTAGGATAAATAAGGGGGGCATATAAGCAGACAATGAAAACTCTTACAATATTCAATGATTATATTTCTCTAAAACAGGTTATAGGCTACATGTGCACCACCAAGTCAGAACAGTAGGCGAAATTAAGAGGGGAAAATAGACCAAACTATTAGGGTGAGGCACATGGGCTACTAACAGCTTACTACACAACATACAATTAGTATGTTGTGCTCACTTGAACAGGAAGGTGGTGCTGCGGTCCTTATGGGCAAATTTTGTCATCAAATTTTGTCATCAAAGTCTGTCATTCTCTGGATTTATGGTGCTTTCAAGACAACTGGGAACTCTGAAAAAACAAGGTTGAATCATGATGACGTCTGTGATCTTCAAGTCGTAGCTTTAGAAAGAGGCCCAAGTTCCCAACCTCCAATTCCTAGTTGGATGACCGTTCAAAACACAGTTCTGAGTTAACAGTTGTTTTGAGTGGGGCACAAATCATGCTTCATTGACAGCATGGCCAATATTGAATGTTTATAATTTTAAGCTTGGAAAAGAGACCCTTAATCCAGACTTGGGACCACACAGCCACTCCAATGAATAGCAGAATAATAATCGCTTTGCAATGCTTGCAGTTAGCCACTGATTACTTCCAAACCACTCATTGTACAATTTGTGATTTCCAACTTGTTGTGTAATGTTTATGTCCAATGAACGATGAGCACCGATACGTTTTATCTATAATTTCTATTCATTATTTCTCTTCATATGACAAGGATTAAAAAGGATTTGCCAGTAGATTGTCGACTTGATTCATGATGGTGACTGCTAGCTAAGATTTAGAAAGTATGATGTTGACATGATCAGTCCAATCAAAGCTACTGAAGATATAATGTGATTTGACGTCATTTTATCTGTGGCCAATGACCTTGAGCCTTCTTGGATGGGCACTTCTAATGTAATTCTATGGCAGCACCCAAGGGGCTTGAATTTTCGCACTCTGTCCTTAGACTCAGAGGTGACGTAGTGTCCCCATGAGTGACAGAACACTGAGCCAATCACGGCGCAACTAGAGAACATGACCAACACCTACGCTCCGTATTTTCCACTGGCTGCCCCACCACAGAAAGCACTGAGCTAGGCAGAAACACCTGTATTTTGGAGCTGCCTTACTCAATAAAGCAAAAAGAGACCATGTTTGTAAGCAGCTTTATTAACTCAATTATTTATTAACTTTTTTACATAGTTTGCAAACTGATATGTGACACGTATTAATGCCAAAATAACATGCAAAAAACAGGCAAGCCACAAAATGTAGCTAAAAAGTGTGGGGCTCACAACAAGTGGGGCTCTGACTCACCTGCCCTGAATGACGGGTCGCCACTGTTGCTGAAAGGTTTAGGTTTGACAGAAGAAATCAGGAAGAGGGAGAATCAGTGAAAATGTTTGCTTTAGAAACTATCAGAGCACTGTGATTTTAATGATGTTTTAAATGACACCATTAGAGACAGACTAGTATGTGGGCTATGGAGTGAAGCTACACAAAAGAGACTATTGAAGTCAGTGTGGAACTAGCTGCTAAAGAACCTCAGCAGACAGGGAAATCAGGACGAGTGCACACGAGTGGAACTGAAAATCAGAGACTGGGAAATCAAGGCATATGCTTCCACTGTGGCAAAGCGGGACATCTACAGTACATGGTGTAAGGACATGGATTGCTGAGCCTGTGGTAAAAAGGGCCACTATGCATAAGCCTGCAGAAACAAAAGGAGATTAAAGAAAGAGATGATCCTACGAAAGCAAAAGAGACATGTTCATGCTGTTGAGCAAGAGAACACAGAGGTGAGTGACTCAAATGAGGAAGTCACATTGAAAATAGTGACTGTGGGGGGGGGGGGGGGGGGGGCTGTATCTCTGTGTCAGACACAGTCTCCGAAAAGACACTGAAACACCTTCCACTTCAGCCAGTACACATCGTGTTTAGGATTACACAGGCTAAGAGGCATCCCTGAGGTCACAGTTCAGTTAAATGGACAAACTGAAGTTGCCACTCTACGTAATAAAAAGAGACTATCCATCACTACTGGGACGCTCGTGGCTGGAGAAAATCACACTGGACTGGCCATCGGCGCATACAATGACATGTCGAGACACAGGCCTACCCGCCATCTTAAAGAAACATGGAGGAGTCTTTAATGGAGAGCTGGGGAGCATGAAAGACATAATAGTGAAGCTTAGCTTAGGTCCTGCTGCTGGGCTGTTGCCTTCCTACGGCCTCCTCCACGTCTCCTGATGTTCTGGCCTGTCTCCTGGCAGCGCCTCCATGCTCTGGACACTACGCTGACAGACACAGCAAACCTTCTTGCCACAGCTCGCATTGATGTGCCATCCTGGATGAGCTGCACTACCTGAGCCACTTGTGCGGGTTGTAGACTCCGTCTCATGCTACCACTAGAGTGAGAGCACCACCAGCATTCAAAAGTGACCAAAACATCAGCCAGGAAGCATAGGAACTGAGAATTGGTCTGTGGTCACCACCTGCAGAATCACTCCTGTTTTGGGGGGTGTCTTGCTAATTGCCTATAATTTCCACCTTTTGTCTATTCCATTTGCACAACAGCATGTGAAATTTATTGTCAATCAGTGTTGCTTCCTAAGTGGACAGTTTGATTTCACAGAAGTGTGATTGACTTGGAGTTACATTGTGTTGTTTAAGTGTTCCCTTAATTTTTTTGAGCAGTGTACATCATACAGGGATGATATCTGTATTTTGAAAGGTACATATCTTGAAAACGTGATTGCTGACAATCAAAACATTTTGGGACGATGTCAACAATGGACTAATGAAACAAATACCAAAAGATAGTTTTGATTAGAGTTTTCCTTTAGGAAGGATAGTGGAATCAGGATATGTGGAGACTTTAAAGTCATGGTACACCTTGTGTTGTCTGCTGAGCAGGATCTGCTACTAAACATCGACAACCTTCTCGCAGGTTTAGCTGTGGGTCAAAAGTTTAGCAAAATCGACTTCTGCCAAGCCTACCTGCAGATGCACGTGGATGAAAAGTCAAAAGGAGCTGCTGACCCTCGTGACACACAAGGGACTCTTCAGGTACGCAAGGGACTCTTCAGGTACTGTCGTCTACCGGAATCACAAGTGCACCAGCGCTGTTTCAGAGGGCGATGGACCACATCTTGAGTGGATTGCCAGGAGTACAATGCTACCTGGATGACATTTTAGTTACTGGGAAAGACAATGAGGACCATCTCCGAAACTTGGATGCAATCTTACAGGCATCAAAGGACTACGGACTGCGAGTTTGTAAGGGCAAATGTGCATTCTTCCAATCCTCGGTTGAATACCTCAGGCACGTCATTGACGCTAGGGGCCTCCACAAGGCTCTGTCCAAGGTCAAGACTATCTTGGACGCCCCAGCTCCTCAGAACGTCAGCCAGCTACGTTCTTTCCTGGGGTTACTGAATTACTACGGACGTTTTATCCCGAGCATAGCAATGAAGCTGAAGCCGCTGTATCAGTTGCTTTGTCAGGACAAAACATGGAAATGAACAAAACAATGCGAGAAAATATTCGTGAAAACCAAGGAAACACTCATGAAATCTGAGGCATTGACACACTTTGACCTGTCATTGCCCATCCAACTAGCTTGTGATGCTAGTCCCAATGGTGTGGGAGCAGTTGTGTCCCATATCATGCCTTCCAGTGATGGGAAGCTGATCGCTTTTGCATCGAGGACAGAACAAAGCAGAAAGTAACTACAGTATGCACAGATTAAACGAGAAGCCCTAGACATAGTTTTTGGAGTGTGTAAGATTCACTAGTATCTATATGGGAGGAAGTTCACCCTTACAGATCATCGTCGGCTGACGAGCATCTTTAGACAGCATACTGGGATTCCGTCACTTGCAGCAAGCAGAATGCAAAGGTGGACTTTGTTATTGTCAACACACCTACGACATCAAATATCGCAAGTCAGAACTGCACTGCAACGCAGATGGACTTTCCAGGTTGCAACTACCTGTGGTTAAGCCGGAGTCACGTCAAGTTGACATCTTCTACTTTAGACAAATGGAAATGCACCAGTCACTTCAACACAAGTGCGGAGAACACCAGAAAGACCCAGTGTTACCTGAAGTGAAGGACATCGCCATCAAAGGCAGGGCCGCAGGAGATGCTGAGGAACTAAAACCCTACCGTTCCAGGAGAACTGAGCTGTCAGTACAGACCGGTTGTCTGCTGTGGGGGAGGAGAGTTATCATTCCACCTTCTCTGAGGAAACCAGTGTTGCACCAATTACACTCAGGTCATTGTGGAATGGTTCGCATGAAAGAGATCGAACAAAGCTACTTCTGGTGGCCTGGACTGGATGGAATCTTTGAGGAGAAAGCAAAAACACGTTCCTCATGTCAGAAGGTTCGCAATGTACCTCAAATTTCACCTCTTCATCCGTGGAATTGGCCGGAGGAAGCGTGGCAACACATACACGTCGACTTCGCAGGTCCATTCGAAGACAGAAGGTTTCTCGTGGTCATGGATGCTCATAGCAAGTGGCCAGAGGTCTACTACTGAAGAGAAGACCATCGAGGAGCTTGGAGAAGTGTTTAGTCGGGTTCACCAATCCATTTTGTTAGCGACAACAGACTGCAGCTAGTGTCCCAAGAAATGGCTATGTTTCTACAGATGAATGGCATACAACACATCAGCTCCGCACCGTATCATCTATCTACCAACAGGCTAGCAGAGATGTTCGTTCAGACCATGAAACATGCCTTAAAACCTGCTCAAGGAACACTGAACCAACTATTGAAAATCTTCCTGCTATCCTACAGGAACACTCCTCATGCAACCACCAAAGCCTCGCCTGCATCGCTACTCATGAAGAAAGAGCTATGCACAAGCTTCGACCTACTCAAACCTGTGAACGCAAAGGAGACGTCAACAGGGGAGTCAAGTCAAACATTGTGAACCGAGAGCAAAGGACAGAGCTTTCAATCCTGGAGAAACTGCCTTAGCTAGGAACTACCTCAAAGGATTCCTGCCACAGTCATTACTCAGACTCGTCCTGTGTCCTACACGGTCCACACTGCAGAGGACGTTGTCTGGAAAAGGCACACAGCTCAGTTACTGTTGAGTAACGCAATACTGACAGAACCACCAGTCATGAGTGGTCCAAAACTATTACTGGATGACACCATGACCTTGGAGGCTCACAGTAACCTTCTCAGGACTGTTATAAAACAATTTATGTAGGAGGTAAGGCGTTATGATTTGGGGTTATGCGTGTTGAGACGATCACATTCTGTATAAATGGCTGAACTGAATTCCTCTCTCCCGTACCATCATTATTTAATTGTTATAAAGACGTGGTTATGAAACCCAAAAGACATAACAATTTACTCATACGTCTATGATGATAGCCAAGTCTATTTGACCCAGTAAAGCAGTGGAGAGCTCAGTAGCTACGCGATGGCCTCCCGCTCTACTCGAACATGAATGAATCAGAGTGTTGTTTGATATGTTGGATAGGACCAGGTGTTGGTGGGAAGCATTGGCAGCTCCTCAGAGAACAATACAGTGATCACAGAGCTGTGTGGTGTACTTATCAAAGCCCAACTTCCAATAGAGAGAGAGAGCGGGGGGGGGCGAAGGAGAGAAAGAAAGGAAGGGAGAGAAAGGAAGATAAAAATAGAGTGAGTGTATGTGAGAGAGAGATAGAGAGAGGGAGAGATGGAGAAATCAACACCTCTTTTAGATGAACACAGAGAGGTGTCTGCTCTTACTGTGGAAACACCAAGGGCTCCCACATACTTCAAACAGAATGCTCGGAATGGAGTACCACAGGAGCCTTACTCTAGAGATTAATGCCAGAGCTCCAGCTAGCATCTGTCTGGTCCATGGGAATCCTTTGTCTGTAACACACAAGGCTCAGATACCCACGGGGGGAAATATGTCTCCTGCTGCTCAATGATCTGAAGGCACTTAATAGGTGGGAACAACATGGCAGGGTCTGGAAGTACAGTACATTCAAGTGATATTTTGCTCAGTTGCTCAGATGTTTTCAGACCTCAAATCTTCTCAAGATAGAGTGGATTATCCCTTTAACATAAATAGTAATGAGTTCCACAATATTGTTTCTACCTGCCCAGGCTTATTAACTCTTCCACTCCTTTTTTAAAATTTCGCCTAAAATGACATACCCAAATCTAACTGCCTGTAGCTCAGGACCTGAAGCAAGGATATGCATATTCTTGATACCATTTGAAAGGAAACACGTTGTAGTTTGTGGAAATGTGAAATCAATGTAGGAGAATATAACACATTAGATCTGGTAAAAGATAATACAAAGAAAAAAACATGTGTTTTTTTGTATCTTTTTGTATCATCATCTTTGAAATGCAAGAGAAAGGCCATAATGTATTCTTCCAGCCCAGGCACAATTTATATTTTGGCCACTAGATGGCAGCAGTGTATGCGCAAAGTTTTAGACTGATCCAATGAACCATTGTATTTCTGTTCAAAATGTTGTATTAAGACTGCCCAAATGTGCCTAATTGGTTTATTAAAAACTTTTCAAGTTCAACCTCATGCTAATCGCATTAGCCTACGTTAGCTCAACCATCCCGAGGGGGACCCACCGATCCTGTAGAGGTTTTGAAGATAAATATTCACAAGATAAGCACGGCATAGAACTCTGGTGGCTCAGTTATGGTGTGGGGTGCATTTTCCTGGCATGGTTTAGGTCCACGCAACCCCTAGAGGGCAAGGTAAACACCAATAAATACACAGCCATTCTGATCGATAACCTTCAACCTATGGTGAAGCATTTCTATCCTGATGGGAGTGGTCTCTTCCAGGAAGACAATGTCCCCATCCACAGGGCACGAGTGGTCACTGAATGGTTTGATGAGCATAAAAACGATGTAAACCATATGCCATGGCCACCTCCGTCACCAGCTCTTAACCCAATTGAGCACTTATGGGAAATTCTGGAGTGGCACTTGAGAAAGCGTATTCCACAACCATCAACAAAACACCAAATTATGGAATTTATTGTGGAAGTGGTGTCGCATACCTCCAATAGAGCTCCAGACACTTGTGGAATCTATGCCAAGGCACAATGAAGCTGTTCTGGCCGCTCGTGATGGCCCAACGCCCTACTAAGACACTATATGTTGGTGTTTCTTTGAGTGTTTTTAACGACACAGAACTGATACCGATCACTTGATTAAGTGACAGATAGGGACATGATCAAAGAAGCATTTTGCCAGCTATGTTTGAGCAAGTCCCCCAACCAAAACCTTGAATTGGTCATTTTGACTCTAGATCCGCACTGTTCTTCCTCTTAGTCTCTCACTCAGTCATCTTTCCACTCAATTGCAATCTGTCAGCCCTCCCCAGGCTTAGCCCCCTTTCATTCCACCTTATTTCTCCACCACCTCCATACCCACAGCAAGATGAATGACTCCCTAATGCAATCTGACTGTAATGTTGATGGCAGATGACACACACAATCTCTCTCTCTCTCTCTCTCTCTCGCTCACACACACACCAGTGCAATTCTTATTTGCATGTCTGAAAGTGCTCTCATGTGACTGATTGGGTATTGAACCTGGGTTATCTGTCGCCGCAGGATTGTGTTAGCCCTCTGAGCTAAAGCCTAGGCAAGGTTATTCATCATGCAAGCATAGCTTACTGAACCACCTCCATCACAGTCATTGTCATGCACCTGAGCTCACATCTGAAAATGCAATAGTCCTACATAACACCCCAACTGTGAAGCTATAGTATTGCTTTTCCTAACATCCATTTGTATCCATTACCACTGAGCATTAAGATCAATGGTACATGTAATCCATTTTCAATGGCTATTTGGATCAGTCTATTGTGCCGATGTGTTCCATACCTTACCATTCTCTGGCATTATTGCAAGGCAGTCCTCATGGAACATTGGACCCCACAAAAAATAGCCTAGTCTGAGATGTGTTCTTTTGCTTGCCGTGACAATCTACATAGGAGCTGGCAAGACAGCACAAACAGATGTGGGCCCGGGCTACACAAACACACATTTGATGACAATGTGCTTGGCCTCTGCTTCCCACTGCACTGTGCTTTCATAGATCTGAGAGCCCATCAATTAACTGCCTCTCCTGTGTCTTGTTCAGGTTAATGATAATCTATGATGGCAAGCCTGGCTTTAAAGGGACCAGCTTGTTGCACTGTTTATCTCAGTCGAGGGTCTCTGAGATATTGTTCAAGTGCACAAGAAGATAGCGAGGATGCTATTTAGAAAAGAAAATGTATGCTTTCTCGAGATCAAGCTCACTGTTTGTCATGATTATGCTATTGTGTTGTGTACGATCTCACTCTAATGTGATTGTAGTGGGGATATTTGTATTGCCTTGTCCCAGCTGGCAAAAGTGATTGAAATGACATCATGTCAACCAACTACTCCTGCTGGGGTAGCTTCAACTACAAGGTGAATTCCAATCAACATAGTTGAATGGCATTCATGTTTTTTCTGATACTGCTTCTGAGCCCATCCTTTGATGACCATTCCTGACCTTCTCTTCCTTCTCTTCCTCAGGTCTTAGGAAACAGATAATAACAGGGATCCCAACCCCCCCCCAACATGCCGGAGCAGAGCAATGACTACCGTGTTGTGGTGTTTGGGGCTGGCGGTGTGGGCAAGAGCTCCTTGGTCCTTCGCTTTGTCAAGGGAACCTTCCGGGACACCTACATCCCCACTGTGGAGGACACCTACCGCCAGGTGATCAGCTGTGACAAGAGCGTGTGCACCCTCCAGATCACCGACACCACGGGCAGCCACCAGTTCCCCGCCATGCAGCGGCTGTCCATCTCCAAGGGCCACGCCTTCATCTTGGTCTACTCCGTCACCAGCCGCCAGTCTCTGGAGGAGCTCAAGCCCATCTACCAGCAGGTGCTGGCCATCAAGGGCAGCGTGGACGCCATCCCCGTCATGCTGGTGGGCAACAAGAGCGACGAGACCCAGCGTGAGGTGGAGACCAAGGATGGTGAGGCGCAGGCGACAGCATGGAAGTGTGCCTTCATGGAAACCTCGGCCAAGATGAACTGCAACGTCAAGGAGCTCTTCCAGGAGCTGCTCACCCTGGAGAAGAAGAGGAACATGAGTCTGAGCGTCGACGGCAAGCGCTCCGGCAAGCAGAAGCATGCCGACAAGCTTAAGGGCAAGTGCAGCATCATGTAGGGAGGGAGAGGTGATGCCTGACCCCTAAGGAGGAAAGACAGAGGTTGGGGAGGGTAGTGGTGGTGGTGGTGGTGGAAAGGGTGGGCATTCTTGAAGAGACTCACTTCGAGGAATGGAGGGAAGGTTGGGGTGGGGGTGGAATGGGGGTCGTCTGAGAGGGATTTTGTTATCCCGAAAGAGGAAACCCCCCCCTTACTTTATACCACTACCCCCATCTCCACCTTTCCCCCACTCTGCTCATACCATTAACCAGGAATCTCCCCTAGGGCACAGTCAACCCGTCTGTCTCACTGGTTTTGATTTGGAGGTTTGCCTCTCCATCAAAAAATGTATGCCACTGAAGGCCCGAATAGAAAAGTTTGGGACACAAGAGTCAAGTTCTAAGAGAAGGTCAAATATTGATGCATCTCTGCTGTGATGGGAAAAAGGAAAGAATATGGAGCCCTGAGAATTCATATCCTGTTCAGGGTATAATGACAAAAAAGGGGAACTCCCTACACAGTGCCCATTTCAATATTATTCACTCCACGTACGCCCTCTTTTCCCTATAGCTGTCTGTCTCCTGCTAATATGAGATAGCCACCTGACTCTTATGATTGTGAAAGGGAATAGGGTGGATTTGCGGGAGATGAGAGGGAATCAAGTTTAATGTGAAAGTAATGGAAACATGACTTTCATCAATTCAAGTACATTTCCATAAGCACAAGTTGGACTTTTGCCCTTCAGTCTCTCTGTATTTACCTGGTAATTGGATGGGAGTTGAGAACTAGACATTGTCATCAATAAAGGGCTCTATTCAATCTGTATAGCAGAAGTTCAGCATTACAGCATCATTTACATTTAGAGGCAATGTTCTGGCGTTAGAGGAGACTGAAATTCACGGTAAACGCTGCATACAGTGCTTTCGGAAAGTATTCAGACCCCTTGACTTTTTCAACAAACAAACAAAAATATTCATAAATCTTCACACAATGCCCCATAATGACAAAGCAAAAACAGATTTTTAGAAATGCTTGCAAAAAAAAAAAAAAAATAAAATAAAAAAAATGTCACATTTACAATTTACATTGCAAAAATGTTTAAGAACCTGTTTTTACTTTGTCATTACGGGGCATTGTGTGTAAATTGATGAGGATTTTTATTTATGTAATCCATTTTAGAATAAGGCTGTAATGTAACAAAATGTGGAAAAAGGGAAGGGGTCTGAATACATTCCGAATGCGCTGTATGGTGGCTCAATCGGAAATGACCTTTACATTTCTATCGCTGCAGTAATACAGATTGAATAGAGCCCCAAGTTGTTGACGGAAAGTTGTTGATTCATTATACAGTGCATTCTGACATTTTTCAGACCCCTTGACTTTTTCCACCTTTTGTTACGTTACAACCGTATTCAAACATTTAAAACAGGCTTTTAGAAATTTTAGCAAAGTTATTAAAAATAAAAAGCTGAAATATCATATTTACATAAGTATTCAGACCCTTTACTCAGTACTTTGCTGAAGCAATTACAGTCTTGAGTCTTCTTGGGTATGACGCTACAAGCTTGGCACACCTGTATTTGGGGAGTTTCTCCCATTCTTTTGTGCAGATCCTCTCAAGCTCTGTCAGGTTGGATGGGGGAGCATCGCTGCACAGCTATGCACAGCTAGGTCTCTCCAGAGATGTTTGAGATCGGGTTCAAGTCCGGGCTCTGGCTGGGCCACTGAAGGACATTCAGAAACTTGTCCCGAAGGCACTCCTGCATTGTCTTGGCTGTGTGCTTAGGGTCGTTGTCCTGTTGGAAGGTGAACCTTCGCCCCAGTCTGAAGTTCTGAGCACTCTGGAGCAGGTTTCATCAGGGCTCTCTCTGTACTTTGCTCCATTCATCTTTCCCTTGATCCTGACTAGTCTCCCAGTCCCTGCCGGTGAAAAACATCCCCACAGCATGATGCTGCCACCACCTTGCTTCACCGTAGGGATGGCGCCAGGTTTCCTCCAGACGTGATGTTTGGCATTCAGGCCAAAGAGTTCAATCTTGGTTTCAGCAGACTAGAGAATCTTGTTTCTCATGGTCTGAGAGTCTTTAGGTGCCTTTTGGAAAACTCCAAGCGGGCTGTGCCTTTTACTGAGGAGTGGCTTCCGTCTGGCCACCATAAAGGCCTGGTTGATGGAGTGCTGCAGAGATGATTGTCCTTCTAGAAGATTCTCCCATCTCCACAGAGGAACGCTGGAGCTCCTTCAGAGTGACCATGGTGGTTCTTGGTGGTTCTTGGTCACCTCCCTGACCAAGGCCCTTCTCCTCAGATTCCTCAGTTTGGCCGGGCGGCTAGCTCTAGGAAGAATCTTGATCGTTCCAAACTTCTTCCATATAAGAATGATGGAGGCCACTGTGTTCTTGGGGACCTTCAATGCTGCAGAAATGTTTTGGTGTCCTTCCCCAGATCTGTGTTGACACAATCCTGTCTCCGAGCTCTACGGACAATTCCTTCGACCTCATTGCTTGGTTCCTGCTCTGGCATGCACTGTCAACTGTGGGACCTTATTTAGAAAGGTGTGTGCCTTTCCAAATCATGTCCAATCAATTGAATTTACCACAGGTGGACTCCAGTCAAGTTGTAGAAACATCTCTCGGATGATCAATGGAACCAAATTGTACCTAAGCTCAATTTCGAGTCTCATAGCAAAGGGTCTGAATACTTGTGTAAATATTTTTTTTATTTGAATTACATTTGCTAAAATGTCTAAAAACCTGTTTTCGCTCTGTCATTATGGGGTATTGTATGTAGATTGAGGAGGAAAATATTTATTTAATCAATTTTAGAATAAGGCTGGAATGTAATAAAATGTGTAAAAAGTAAAAGTGTCTGAATACTTTCCGAATGCACTGTATATTACAGGTACAGGTTAGGCCTATCAAAGGTTGCTAATTAACAGTAGCATGTGTAGTAATAAAAATATAGGAAATATAGCTGCAAGTGGTCTCTGCATTTTGCTGTACATTTGAAATGCCTTTCCTACCAGTTGACTTGACATGTTGTATCATTTCAACATTTAAGTGAGCTTTAGCCAAACAAAGCACAAACAAATAACAAAAGCAACAAGCAGTCAAAGCACGTTCGAAATGTAAACGTTTTTGAATAAATGTAATTCATCTCTATAGCACAAATATTTGGACCCTCATATCATTAAATTAGGTGTCTATATCAATGTTGATCACATTATATGCCTATCTTCTGTTAATTTACTGTATAATATACTGTAAATAATATATTTTATGCTCCAACTGCTCATATTGTCTTGCTTTGCCTCTCCTCCCTATTGAATATTTGTTGCAATCCAAAAATCACATGCCATTGCTTTAGCAATATGACAGCACTTTGAGGATTTGGAGTACAGTGACATTTGATCTTTTGGTAAACCCTTTGAAGTGCTCTGGATGAATAATTTCACTTGAGGGTATTTTGCAATTTGAATCATATAAAGGAACTGCCAAATAAAGACAACTAAATGTACATATAATTGGTAATTGGTCAATTTACATGCACACTGTTACATGCAATGTCTAAAGCAGTGATGTAGTGGTAATAAAATAGGTAGGTAAACTCTGATTGCCAGTCGCAGTGAGAAAAGTAACTCTCCCTATATTTTCAAAGCATTTGCCCCCAAAAGGCGGGCAAACTGTTGTGCAAAAAAAGTGGGTAAATTTCCTTTACTTGCGTTTACACTCCTCTACACCACTAGTTTAAAGAATGAGTCCTGCAGGAGTAAGTACATGATTATTTTACTTAGAGAAATACTTGCTCTTAGGTGTGCTGTACCCTTTCATTCATTGCCTAATATGAATAGAATGATAGAACATTTATCCAACACTAACCCCTCATCCCAATAGATGTGCCTATCTTTTCAACAGCCTGACTGTTTTATATTCAGTTAGTTCCCAGAAAGAAAATTACACCCGTCATTCCTGTACACGTTCACTGTTTCCTCCCTGACAGTGCTGCTATAACGGCACCATGATTACATTGTAGATGTTATTCTACTCCGTCTGAATACTGACTCGTCGTGTCATCCATTATTGAAGCAGAGGGAGGTTCTGTGCAGCAGCTGCAGCTGGATGGATGATGGCTACCGAACAAGCTGTCTTCTTCATTGATTGGCTAGCGGCGAAAAAGCCCACGAGTCCGGCGGTTGGAAGGAGCAGGCTGAAATCAATGGGGGGATTTGCTCGGAGGATTGGACAGGTTGCAGGGCAATAGTGTTTTATCACTGCAGAGAACGAGCACGAGCTGCCATCGGGATGCTTACTAAGTAGAGGAGAGAGAGAGAGGAAGAAGCCAACAGACAGCTATAAGGGGATTACACAGGACCAATGGGCCGTAGTAGTAGCCTAGCCAGGAGGACAATGTGTACACTACAGTATACAGGGTTACAGAGTGTCACTGTTTCACCAACAGATACAGATTCAAGGCTGTCGTACCCTATCATTAGCAACACATGACTGACTCCAATGTGCTCTGACTGGGGAAGGGTCAAGAAGAGATGTTCCCCATGACATTTTTCAGTGTTGCTTTATATTAACGCCATCATCCAGAGATACAATATTATGGACAGAGGAGTAACACCTAAGTGTAGTTACCTCTGTATTTATTTTGATTTGATCAGATGACGAGATCCTTTTCAGGGCATGACAAAAATAGCATTCTTCCTGCCCTGCAGACAGAGTCCTTAATGTACATATCAGAGAGAGGCATGTTCGTTCTATGTAGCATATATCGTAACGCGCCGCTGTATTTCTGGGTGAGAATGACACCACATCCAGGTCACACACTACACAGGATCGGGAGTGACTTATGCTTTCAAAATCGTACAATCTCATGCAATTTTCTATCATAATCTTTTTACGGATTTGGGATGCTTGACATCTTGAGTTTTCAATATTATAGATTTTTCCACTATACCACAAGGTGCTTAATTCAGTTGTAATTTTTCGTTTTGTTTTGCTTGGCAGCCATCTTTGCTATTTGTTACTGTAGTCATATTTTTGGGGGGAGAGATGTCTCACATTTGCGTGATCCCTCATTAAACCCTCGCCTAAAAATGAGTAATCCTTCAATTCCTGCTGAAAAATTACTGTGCAGTGACTAAAACAGAATGAAATTTGTAGATTGCACAAAATATGCAGCCAGCCTCCTTTGAGTGGCACTGATGTTTACATGCTTTATCAAACCCGTTATTATTTTTTTATCCCCATATAACATATCCATATTACTTATTTTTTTACCCTACCACAACAACAACAACACTTCTTCTACTGCTATTTACAGCCACAGACTAACCCATCTTACCCAGTACACTACCAATTGACTATTTCCTTTTGTAATACATCCTATTCTACTGTGATGTTTTACGAGGGTCTTGAACCTCTCTAAATGTTTTACAGAGATTGCCCTAAAAATACATACTTTACCTAAGAGTTTAATCATTTTTTCCATTGATTGATAGTATTTTTTTTCCCTACTCTCCTAACAGTACTGTTTGTAGGTCCATCTGAACACAGTCATTATGACCTAAAAAACATTCCTGGACTTTACTCGGGCCTGGCTCCCTGAGGGGGAAAATTGTGCTTGAAACTTGTGCCACCTCAGTTTTAGTTTTATTGCCAAAAGGTTCAAACGATTGAGTGACAGGTTGGAGCAAAATCTGTATATCCGCAACACAGTGTCAGCACAATGGACAGAGCGTGCCGCTGTGTGAGTTGGGAGGCTATGGAAACCCACTGGGGTGGTTATGTAGGACTCATTTGGGTTTCCATAAAAAAGTGGGGGGAAAACGCTTCTCATCTGTGGTAGGCTAAGTAAATAACGGGATATGCCTCCAGGCGGTGTCAAGTTTACTGTTGAAGTTGCTTCACTCAACTCTGCCTCACTCCCCACCACTACAGAGTTTAGTTTGCTAGCTTCTTAGCTAGCTGTAAAAAGCGGTAGTGTTATAAATCTTAGCCTGTTTAGCTAGCTCGAACCAGCTAATCTGCCAGGGTGGATATCAGAAATTGGCTTTGCCAAATTACCCAAACAAAGCCAACGGAGAAAAAGAGCGATGAGCAGCAGTAGCATTAAACCCCCAAGGCCACCACCAAGACCAGCAGTGATGATGCTGCCGTGATCCAGCTAGCAGAGCCTACCCACTCTTCCACAAGCGCTGCCAGGATAATGGCGCCACAACCCCTTCCACCTCCGACTGTTCCTGACAATCTTGGAACAGAGGAGGCAGCCCAGGTTAGCCTAGAATCCTAACAGCCACAGATTTTCTGTCCAGAAGTATTCATATAATAGCTGTTGGTTAATAGGAAGAGAGTGGCTGCAATACTCGGTTACTGCAGATACGGCATTATGTTGGGTCCAATGCTAACGCAGACAAGGCCGCCACAAAGAGCTGGGTATTCTAAATTGAAGCATGCTATTGATAGTTCCAAAGGATTCGCTAGACACGCATCAAGCAAAGAGCATTTGAAATGCACTGCACTGTGGAAAGAAAAACAAGTTTGAAGTGCTATGGGAACATTGGTGTCAACACTTGTTAGTTGGCAAGAAATCATATGTATTTTGTCGGCGATTGTGGAAATGATTGAGTTCCTTGTTTCAAATCAGCAACCATTGAGGGGGACATTAGATGCAATAGAGTTAAGAGGGGATGGGGGCAGTGGAGTTCTTCTGTCTGTGATGGAATATACTCTTTGAAAAGACAAGGAACTTGCCAAGGTGTTTAGCACCATACCCCACAATGCACATACGCGTCACACGATATTCAAAATGAAATCCTAGGCCTCATGAGTGGGGAGTCCACAGCTACATGCGAGAACTAATTTTCCATTTTTACAAACGTGTTCAGTCAGCACAGAAGAAGCATGCTACACCCGAGGAAAGCTCAACTAATCCCATTGGCATTTGAGGGGGATCTTACAAGAACATTTCAGGGAGAATGGAATGATCTATTACCCAGGAAGTTCCACGGAGCATTAAGAGGCTGCATCTCTCCTAAAAAGGTAAGAAACAATCTAGCTGGTGGATTTGTTCAAAACCTTGGTGGTATAGCCAGTAGCGTTGTTTCAGCAAAAATGTAGTGTATGGAATGGCAAAATACATTCTTTAGTCAGCCTAGGTTTTCAAAGGCATTGCTTTAGTGTGTAGGGCGCTGCCCATGGTGCCGATAGAGCACAGAGGAGATTTCACTCCAACCTGTTACTTCTTGGTCAAAAGCACTCAATGGTATGGAAGTCCAGAGAGGACATATGAATAAGAAAATAGTACACTTGTTACGTCGAGATCACAAGTTATTTATCTCACGAGCACTACATGACAAAAGTTGTTTGGTCATGATCACAAGATCCTTTTCTTGTGATCACGACATAACAAAAGTACCACGCATCATCCATTAATTTGTTCAGATGCACTATAGCCACTTCAGCAAGGAGCCCTGCGGCTTTTAAGCCCTGAACTATGCCTGAAATGCAGCTCTGTTTCTCAGGCTGCATGCCGCCCCCAAGACCCCCAAGACTTGGCTAATCTTGTGAGCTAGCTAGCTCGGTAGTCTTGTTAGTTAGAAAGCTAGCTTGTTATACATGCATAACTGATATGTGTATAATTATAAGGGACACTTCATGTTTTGTGGATAATATTTACATTTACAGTGGGTAAGCTCCATTCCTGACAGGCTGATCAGATTCAATTTCAGCCTCAGAGGTTGATAAATCAGGGTGCTGCCTTGTAGGCTGTTTTATAGTTAAGGCTCTTTACAGGCAGATGCATATCTGATCCAGGGGGCGAGCTCTATTCCTGGCTGGCTGATCAGATTCAATATCAGCCTCAGAGGCTAATATCTACAGCACCCAGTGTCACAGGAAGGCCAAAAAGATCATCAAGGACCTCAGCCACCCGGCCTGTTCACCCCACTACCATCCAGAAGGCGAGGTCAGTAAAGGTGCATCAAAGCTGGGACCGAGAGATTATGGCGCTGACAGAGATGGTCGCCTCGCTTCAGGTCCTTACAAAACTATGCAGTTATTTGATTTTTATGTACTATTTCTTACATAGTTAGCCCAAAAAATCTCAAGTGTTATTACATACAGCCGGGAAGAACTATTGAATATAAAAGCGATGTCAACTTACCATCATTACGACCAAGAATCCGTCTTTCCCAAAGCGGATCCTTTGTTCGGACCTCCACCGTGGACATGCGATCTTATCCCAGAGGCTGACCAAAAACAACGCGGTCACCGCAGGAGAGGCAGAAGGCGAGCACACCATTCACCGCTTCCTAGCATATTACTCACCAATGCCCAATCTCTAGATAACAAGGTGGACGAAATTAGGGCAGGAGTTGCCTTCAAGAGAGACATCAGAGATTGTAACATTCTCTGTTTCACGGAAACGTGGCTCACTCGGGATACATTGTCCAAGTTGATACAGCCACCCGGTTTCTTCACGCATCGCGCTGACAGAAACAAACATCTCTCTGGTAAGAAGAAAGGCTGGGGTGTATGCCTTATGATTAACGACTCATGGTGTAATCACAACAACATACAGGAACTCAAGTCCCTTTGTTCACCTGACCTAGAATTCCTTACAATCAAATGCCGACCGCATTATCTTCCAAGAGAATTCTCTTTGATTATAGTCACAGCCTTGTATATCCACCCCCAAGCAGATAGAGACAAAGTAGAGTCGCAATTCAACGGCTCAAACACAAAATGTATGTGGCAGGGTCTACAGTCAATCACAGATTCTGAAAAGAAAACTAGCCCCGTCGCGGACATCGACATCTCGCTCCCAGACAAATTAAACAACTTCTTTGCTCACTTTGAGGACAATACAGTGCCACTGACACGGCCCGCTACCAAAGCCTTTGGGCTCTCCTTCTCCGTGGCCAAAGTGAGTAAAACTTTTAAATGTGTTAACCCTCGCAAGGCTGCCGGTCCCAGACGGCATCCCTAGCCGCGTCCTCAGAGCATGCGTAGACCAGCTGGCTGGTGTGTTTACGAACATATTCAACCAATCCCTATCCCAGTCTGTTGTCCCCACATGCTTCAAGATGGCCACCATTGTTCCTGTTCCCAAGAAAGCTAAGGTAACTGAACTAAATGACATTGCACTCGCTTCTGTCATCATGAAGTGTATTGAGAGACTAGTCAAGGATCATATCACCTCCACCCTACCTGATAGACCAACTCCAATTTGCTTACCGCCCCAATAGGTCCATTGACGATGCAATCCCCATCACACTACCCTATCCCATCTGGACAAGAGGAATACCTATGTAAAAATGTTGTTCATTGACTACAGCTCAGCATCTAACACCATAGTACCTGGGGGCAAACATCACCGGGGACAAACTACCTGCCCTCCAGGACACCTACAGCACCCAATGCCACAGGAAGGCCAAAAAGATCATCAAGGACAACAACCACCCGAGCCACTGCCTGTTCACCCCGCTATCATCCAGAAGGCAAGGTCAGTACAGGTGCATCAAAGCTGGGAGAGACTGCAAAACAGCTTCTATCTCAAGGCCATCAGACTATTAAACAGCCATCACCAACATAGAGAGGCTGCTGCCAACATAGACTCAAATCTCTGGCCACTTAAATAAATGGACTTAATAAAAGGTATCACTAGTCACTTTAAATAACGTCACTTTAATAATGTTTACATACAGTTGAAGTCGGAAGTTTACGTACAACTTAGCCAAATACATTTAAACTCAGTTTTTCACAATTCATGACATTTAATCCTAGCACTGTAACGTTCGTCGTCTGAAGATGAGGAATCATCGGACCAAAGCACAGCGTGGTAAAGTGTTCATGTTAATTTATTAAAACAGAACACTAAACAAAATAACAACGAGAATGAACGAAACGAAACAGTCCTGTCAGGTGCAGCAACACAAAACAGAAAACAACTATCCACAAAACACAGGTGGGAAAAGGCTACCTAAGTATGGTTCTCAATCAGAGACAACGATAGACAGCTGCCTCTGATTGAGAACCACACCCGGCCAAACACACAGAAATAGAAAACATAGAACACACAACATAGAATGCCCACCAACTCACGCCCTGACCAAACCAAAATAGAGACATAAAAAGGATCTTTAAGGTCAGGGCGTGACAAGTACAAATTCCCTGTCTTAGGTTAGTTAGGATCACCACTTTATTTTAAGAATGCGAAATGTCAGAATAATAGTAGAGAGAATTATTTCACGTTTTATTTCTTTCATCACATTCCCAGCTGGTCAGAAGTTTACATACACTCAATTAGTATTTGGTAGCATTGCCTTTAAATTGTTTAACTTGGGTCAAACGTTTCGGGTAGCCTTACACAAGCTTCCCACAATAAGTTGGGTGAATTTTGGCCCATTCCTCCTGACAGAGCTGGTGTAACTGAGTCAGGTTTGTAGGCCTTCTTGCTCGCACACGCTTTTTCAGTTCTGCCCACAAATTTTCTATAGGATTGAGGTCAGGGCTTTGTGATGGCCACTCGGTTGGGATGGTGTTCTTCTGCTTGGAAGCATCCCCCTTTCTCCTCCAAAAATAACGATGGTTATTATGGCCAAACAGTTCTAATTTTGTTTCATCAGACCAGAGGACATTTATCCAAAAAGTACAATCTTTGTCCCCATGTGCAGTTGCAAACCGTAGTCTGGCTTTTTTATGGCGCTTTTAGAGCAGTGGCTTCTTCCTTGCTGAGCGGCCTTTCAGGTTATGTTGATATAGGACTCTTTTGTACCTGTTTCCTCCAGCATCTTCACAAGGTCCTTTGCTGTTGTTCTGGGATTGATTTGCACTTTTCGCACCAAAGTACATTCATCTCTAGGAGACAGAACGCGTCTCCTTCCTGAGGGGTATGACGGCTGCATGGTCCCATGGTGTTTATACTTGCGTACTTTTGTTTGTACAGATAAACGTGGTACCATCAGGCATTTGGAAATTTCTCACAAGGATGAACCAGACTTGTGGAGGTCTCCAATTTGTTTTCTGAGGTCTTGGATGATTTCTTTTGATTTTCCCATGATGTCAAACAAAGAGGCACTGAGTTTGAAGGTAGGCCTTGAAATACATCCACAGGTACACCTCCAATTGACTCAAATTATGTCAATTAGCCTATCAAAAGCTTCTAAAGCCATGACATCATTTTCTGGAATTTCCCAAGCTGTTTAAAGGCACAGTCTACTTAGTGTATGTAAACTTCTGACCCACTGGAATTGTGATACAGTGAATTATAATTGAAATAATGTGTGTAAACAATTGCTGGAAAAATTACTTGTGTCATGCGCAAAGTAGATATCCTAACCGACTTGCCAAAACTATAGTTTGTTAACAAGAAATTTGTGGAGTGGTTGAAAAAGTAGTTTTATTGACTCCAAGTTAAGTATATGTAAACTTCCGACTTCAACTGTATCCTACATTACTCAGCTCATATGTATTTACTGTATTCTATACCATCTACTGTATCTTGCCTATGCCGCACGCCATTGCTCATCCATATATTTATATGTACATATTCTATTCATTCCTTTACATTTGTGTGTGTTTGTGTGGATAAGGTTGTTGTTGTGAATTTGTTAGATTACTTGTTAGATGGTACTGCATAGTAGAAACTAGAATCACAAGCATTTCGCTACACTCGCATTAACATCTGCTAACCATGTGTATGTGACCAATGAAATTTGATTTGATTTGAGAGACTGAAAAACAGCTTTTATCTCCAGGCCATCAGACTGTTAAATAGTTACCACTAGCCGGCCTCCACCCAGGACCCTGCCCTGAACTTACAGTAGTCCCTGTCACTTACCATCTACCACCCGGTTACTCTACCATGCACCTTAGAGGCTGCTGCCCTATGTACATAGTCATGGAGCACTGGTCACTTTAATAATGTTTACATACTGTTATACCCACTTCATATGTATATACTGTATTCTAGTCAAGGCCTATCCGACTTAACTATTGCTGTACATACAGTATGCTATTCTTCAGATATACTACATATTCTATCCATATACTGTCCATATTGTCTATACATCCCATCACATATATAGTACCAGTCAAAAGTTTGGTGTCATGTCTGTTCCTGCTCCTCCTCTCCGATGAACGTATTTACATCGCTTCTCTCCCTTCGGCGAGTGTTCGGGATCAGAGCCTGCACCCATGGAGATAGGGGTCACATGCCTTTCCGTGGCGTAACGACGCAGCTGGGGCTCTGTCTGTACTGTGGCCAGGGAGGGCTTCAGAATTACTTCAGAATCTGGGATCCACTAGAACAGAGGGACGGTCATGTGATGTTACATCCCCTGGACCAGGAGTGAGTATTCCATCTACTGCTCTTCCTGTTAGACTCTTTTTAGCACCCATCACTCTGGCTGACTGTCCCTCATGCCCTGTCTACAGCTTTAGAAGATTCCGGTGCCGCAGGGAACTTTATGGATCAGACCGTTGCCTCCTCTCTCAATATTACTACCTCCCCGCTCTCCTCTCCTTTTCCGGTTCAAGGTCTCGACTGTCGGCCTCTAGGATCCGGAACAATCACACACTTCACCCAACCACTCACCTTCACTGTGGAGCCCAATCATCAAGAAAACGTCCCCTTCTTCATCACCAGTTCACAAGATCATCCTCAGCCTACCTTGGCTTCACGCCATAACCCTACCATCTCATGGTCGAGGATGAGAATCACCGACTGGCCACCTGAATGCCGGAAGACCTGCTTTCCTGTCCCCTGTGGTTCCACGTCGGTTGAGAGTCCTGTGGTTGCCCTCCAGCCCAGGATCCCGGAGGAATATCAGGATCTAAGGGAGGCATTCTCCAAGACCCACGCTGCCTGTCTCCCTCCTCATCGCCCCTGGGACTGTGCTATTGACCTGTTTTCCGGTGCTACACCTCCGCACAGACGCATCTACCCTCTTTCAGTGGCTGAGACCCAGTCCATGGAGGACTACGTTCAAGAGGTGCTCCAACAGGGTTTCATCCACAGGTCCAAGTCCCCCTGCATCGGCTGGTTTCTTCTACATGGCCAAGAAGGAGGGAGGATTACGCCCTTGTATCGATTACCGTGGACTCACTTCGTGGTGATGTCATTATCGGTACTCTCTTCCGCTGGTGCCGTCAGCCATCAAGCAGCTCTGTGGGGCCCGGTTCTTCACCAAACTGGACCTGTGGAGTGCCTACAATCTCATTCGCACCTGGGAGAGTGATGAGTGGAAGACGGCATTCAGCAGGATTTCTGGTCACTACGAGTATTTGGTTATGCCCTTTGGCGTAGCCAATGCACCGTCAGTGTTCCAGGCATTCGTCAACGAAGTGTTCATGGACATGCTCGGACGTCAGGTGATTGTGTACATCGATGACATCAGGATCTTCTCAACCAACCTGGAGGATCACATCACTCACATTTGAGCAGTCCTGGAACGCCTCTTGGCTGTTCATCAAGGCAGAAAAGTGCCAATTCCACCAGAGGACTCTATCCTTCTTGGGCTACCAAATCAGCCTGCAGGGAGTGAGGATGAAGGACAAGAAGGTAGATGTGGTAAGATCATGGCCAGTCCCAACCACCATCAAGGGGTTACAGCGGTTTTTGGGGTTTGCCAACATTTACCGCTGCCACATCAGGAACTTCAGTGCCGACACCTCCCCTCTCACCTCCCTCCTTAAGGGTGGGCCTCGTAAGTTGGCTTGGTCTCCAGCAGCCGATGAGGCCTTTCATCTCAAGGGGCGTTTCACCTCCGCCCCCTTACTGTAACACCCAGATCCCATGCTACTTTTTTGGTTGAGGTAGACGCATCGGAGGTGGGTGTGGGGGGCAGTTTTGTCACAAAGACAGGGGGACCCACTCAAATTGTATCCTTGTAATTTCTTCTCCAAGAAACTATCCCCGTAGAGAGGAATTAAGACGTCGGCGATTGGGAGCTCTTGGCGGTGAAGTTGGTATTAGTGGAGTGGAGACACTGGCAGGAGGGTGCCAACGAACTATTCATTATCCTCACCAACCATCGGAACCTTGAGTACATACAGACAGCGAGGAGACTGAATCCGCGCCAAGCCAGGTAGGCCCTCTTCTTCACCAGGTTCAATTTTCACGCTGATCTATCGCCCAGGTTCTAAGAACATCTAGGCCGATGCCCTGTCCCGTGTCTACGATTCGTGAGAGGCTCCTGTCAAGAAGGTACACATAATCCCATCCTCCCGAGTTGTGGGTCCAGTGGTTTGGGACATAGATGTGGACATCCGCCAGGCTCTACAGGGAGCAAGCACCCCAGAATTGTCCTCCTGCGCACATCTACGTTCCCACAGGGATAAGGGATCGGCTGCTGACCTGGGCACCCACGTGACGTCGCTGGACATCCAGGTATTTCTCGCACCAGCCATACCATCGATGTATGTGAACTCCAGTTCCGTGTGTGCTTAAACCAAGTCACCCCCCCCCCCTGGGAACCTCCTGCCGCTTCACATGCCTCAGCGACCTTGGTCGCATCTATCCATTGACTTTGTTACTGATCTTCCCCCTTCTGATGGTTTCACCACCATTCTGGTGGTAGTGGATGGATTATCCAAGTCATGTCGTTTAATCCCTCTTCCGGGTCTTACCACTGCTCTCCAGGTCACTGAGGCACTCTTCCAGCAGGTCTTCTGGCATTATGACCTACCGGAGGACATCGTCTCGGACCATGGCCCCCAATTCACATCCCGAGTATGGCGGGCCTTCTTGGAGAAGCTTGGGTCACGGTTAGCCTCACATCCGGTTATCAGCCTCTGTCTAACGGGCAGGTGGAGAGGATGAATCAGGAGCTTGGGAGGTTCGCGAGGAGTCACTTTGAAGACCGACAGGGTGAGTGGGCATGTTTCCTTCCTTGGGAAAAGTATGCCCAGAACTCTCTACGTAACTCCTCCACTGTGATGGGTTTCCAGCTGGCCCTGACACTGTGGACCCTGGGCCAGACCATTGCTCCTGCGGTAGATGAGTGGTTCCGGCGCGCAGAGGAGGTGTGGAACAATGCGCACGTGATACTCCAGCGCCGTCCATCGTCAGAAGGAGCAGGCAGACCGTCACCGCAGTGAGACCCCTGTGTTCCATTCTGGGGATCGCGTCTGGCTCTCTACCAGGAACCTCCCACTCCGCCTGCCCTGCAAGAAACTGAGCCCCCTGTTTGTGGGGCCATTCAAGGTTCTCCGGAGGGTCAATGAGGTGACATATGGTAGTGACTGGGATATTGTAACCTGTATCTCACCCTCTTTTCAAGTCTCCCTTGTCAGGCTGGTGGTTCCTGGTCCCCTAGCTGATGATGTCCCCACGACACACCTCCACCCCCCTGGATATCAAGGGGAGCCCGGCATACGCTGTCAGATCCCTACTGGACTCCCGACGTCGTGGGGGTCGGCTTCAGTATCTGGTGGACTGGGAGGGGTGTGTTCCCAGAGGAGCAGTGTTGAGTTCCGGTGGAGGACATTCTGGACCCCAACATCATCCGTGATTTCCACCTTCGCCGCACGGACCGACACGCTCCTCGGGGCCGTCCCCCTGGTCAAAGTCGTCCTGCGGCTGGAGACGCATGTCAGGGGGGGTACTGTCACGTCTGCTTCTGCTCCTCCCTCCTGACGTACGACGTTGCCAGATTACTAACCACCGGTCCTGGGATTCATCAGTACGCACACCTGGCACTCATCATTACGTGCACCTGTGAATCATTATGATTCACACCTGGACTCCATTACCTTCATAATTTCCTCCCTTTCATGGCACTCTCCCGGGTTCACTCACCAGTTGGTATTGTTCTTGTGTATCGGCATTCTGCCTTATGTTAGTGTCGTGTTCTTGGTTTTGTTTTATTAACAATGTTTCACCTGCCTCCAACTCACCTCCCCGTCATTACATTTGGACACAGCTACTCATTCAAGGGTTTTTCTTTATTTTTTACTATTTTCTACATTGTAGAATAATGACAAACTATGAAATAACACATATGGAATCATGTAGTAAGCAAAAAGTGATAAACAAATCCAAATATATTTTAAATTCTTAAAAGTAGCCACCCTTTGCCTTGATCACAGCTTTGCGCGCCCTTGGCATTCTCTCAACCAGCTTCATCAGGTCACCTTGAATGCATTTCAATTAACAGGTGTGCCTTAAGTTAATTTGTGGAATTTCATTCCTTAATGCGTTTGAGCCAATCAGTTGTTTTACAAGGTAGGGGTGGTATACAGAAGATAGCTCTATTTGGTAAAAGACCAAGTCCGTATGGCAAGAACAGCACATATAAGCAAAGAGAAATGAGTCCTTTAATTTAAGACATGAAAGTCAGTCAATGCGGAAAATGTCAAGAAGTGCAGTCGCAAAAAACATCAAGCACTATGATGAAACTGGCTCATGAGGACCACCACAGGAAAGGAAGACCCAGAGTTACCTCTGCAGAGGATAAGTTCATTAGAGTTACCAGCCTCAGAAATTGCAGCCCAAATAAATGTGTCAGAGTTCAAGTAACAGACACATCTCAACATCAACTGTTCTGAGGAGACTGTGTGAATCAGGCCTTCATGGTCGAATTGCTGCAAAGAAACCACCAAAGGACACCAAAAAGAAGAGACTTGCTTGGGCTAAGAAACATGAGCAATGGACATTCGACCGGTGGAAATCTGTCCTTTGGTCTGATGAGTCAAAATGTGAGAGTTTTGGTTCCAACCACCATGTCTTTGAGACGCAGAGTAGGTGAACGGATTATGTCTGCATGGGTGGTTCCCACCGTGAAGAATGGAGGAGGAGGTGTGATGGTGCGGGGGTGCTTTGCTGGTGATAAAATTAGAATTCAAGGCACACTTAACCAGCATGGCTACCACAGCGATACGCCCTCCCATCTGGTTTGCGCTTAGTGGGACTATCATTTGTTTTTCTACAGGACAATGACCCAACACACCTTCAGGCTGTGTAAGGGCTATTTGACCAAGAAGGAGAGTGATGGAGCGCTGCATCAAATGACCTGGCCTCACTAATCACCTGACCTCAACCCAATTGAGATGGTTTGGGATGAGTTGGACCGCAGAGGGATGGAAAAGCAGCCAACAAGTGCTCAGCATATGTGGGAACTCCTTCAAGACTGTTGGAAAAGCATTCCAGGTGGTCTTGATTCGTTGACAAGTTGAATTAGGTATGCTAGCTGTGGAATAGTTCAAATACATGGAACGGCTGGGGGTCCCCGAGGAGAGGTTTGAAGACTCCTGGTCTAGGGTATAAGCTTCACTAACTGGTTCTAGAAGACAGCCAAAAATGTATCTCTTTGCACAAGCACATGTGGGTAGGTAACATCAAAATAGAATAGCTGGGGTAAATGAGAGGACAACCTTGACAAAATTGGACACTCTCAAATCAATCAAATCCAATTTTATTTGTCACGTGTGCCGAAAACAGCAGGACCTTGCCGTGAAATGCTTACTTACGAGACCTTAACCAACAATGCAGGGTTTTAGAGTTCTCCATGGTTAGTCTTGGGATGAACAACACTTATGGCTAAAAGTAACCTTTATAATTGAGGTGACCATGAAAGTAATAGACATGTTGATCAATGTCTCCTTATGCGCCAATTTCCTTTTTTTTTTTTACTCATCTCCTTCCCCTCATTAAAATGTTACAATTCAACTTGTTGGTGAGATCATGTTGACCTGTTATGCTTTTGTATCTGAAATATGTTAATTACATGAGAGAAAAGATCTGTCTGCTTTTGCATCCAGGGTTTCATCAAAATATATTACCATAGATTTGTCTTTATTTAGATTCTGTTGATTCTGTAAGAGATTTTTTTTATAGTGGCTGGTCCTTTGAGTTGATATATTCAGAGCTCTTTTCCCTTTCACATTATTTGTTGTGTAAATGAAGAATCCAAATAGCCTCTTACCAGGTTTGATTGGATATGGCACACAAAAATATCTGAAATCAAAAATATTTGAGAAATAAAGACATACTTTCACATTTTCTCTGTTCTACTTGACCACTGGGGGTTACTGATGAGTTGAAGATTCAGGGGTTTTCTGTCAAATGTTTAATAGCTTTTTGCTAAAACCCCTGGGAAGTGAACTAATGTTTAATGGATGTAACATTTTTACTGAGAAGATAATATGGCAACAACACAGGTCAGAGATGCTGTCCTTGAGTGTCTTATTCAGAGTGCCAACACATCTGTGGAGAGGGAGAAAAAATATATAGCCAACAACATCAGTATATAGGAACTCTTCTTAACTTCTTATGGCTGCAGGGGCAGTATTGAGTAGCTTGGATGAAAGGTGCACAGAAGTGCCCAGAGTAAACGGCCTGCTCCTCAGTGATAGTGGCTAATATATACATATCATTATTAGTATTGGATAGAAAACACTCTGACGTTTCTAAAACTGTTTGAATGATGTATGTGAGTATAACAGAACTCATATGGCAGGCAAAAACCTGAGAAAAAATCCAAACAGGAAGTGGAAATTCTGAGGCTGGTCGATTTTCAACCGAGATCCCATTGAAATCACAGCGAGATATGGATGAGTTTGCACTTCCTATGGCTTCCACTAGATGTCAACAGTCTGTAGAACCTTGTCTGAGATGCCTCTACTGTGAAGGGGGGCAGAATGAGAGGGGAATTAGTCAGGTCTGCCATAACCTGACCATTCTTTGACCATGCGCGTTCACATGAAAGGGAGCTCTGTTCCATCGCTCATCTGAAGTCAATGTAATTCTCCGGTTGGAACGTTATTCAAGATTTATGTTAAAACATTCTAAAGATTGATTCAATACATCGTTTGACATGTTTCTACGGACTGTTACGGAACTTTTGGACATTTCGCGCTTCCCTGACGTTGGATGTGTTTACAAAACACGCTTCAAAAATAGCTATTTGGACATAAATTATGGACATTACCGAAAAAAACGATAATTTCTTGTGGAAGTGGGAGTCCTGGGAGTGCATTCCGACGAAGATCAGCAAAGGTAAGTGAAGATTTATAATGCTTTTTATGAGTTTTGTTGACTGCACAATTTGGGCTTGCTTTTGTGGCTGAACGCTGTTTTCAGATGATTGAATATTGTGTTTTGCCGTAAAGCTTTTTGAAATCTGACACAGCGGTTGCATTAAGAACAAGTGTATCTTTAATTCTATGTAAAACATGTATCTTTCATCAAAGTTTATGATGAGTATTTCTGTTATTTGACGTGGCTCTCTGCAATTTCTCCGGATATTTTGGAGGCATTTCTGAACATGGCGCCAATGTAAATGGAGGTTTTTGGATATAAATATGAACTTAATCGAAAAAGACATATATGTATTGTGTAACATGAAGTCCTATGAGTGTCATCTGATGAAGATCATCAAAGGTTAGTGATTAATTTTATCTCTATTTGTGCTTTTTGTGTCTCCTCTCTTTGGCTGGAAAAATGGCTGAATTTTTCTGTGAGTTGGTGGTGACCTAACATAATCGTTTGTGGTGCTTTCGCTGAAAAGCCTATTTGAAATCGGACACTTTGGTGGGATTAACAACAAGATGACCTTTAAAATGGTATAAGACACATGCATGTTTGAGGAATTTTAATTATGAGATTTCTGTTGTTTGAATTTGGCACCCTGCACTTTCACTGGCTGTTGACATATCGATCCCGTTACCGGGATTGCAGTACACAATACTTAAGCCAAATCCTAACTGTCAAAAAAGCTTGCAGAGTTGTGTAGTTAGTAATGGTTCACATAGAGTCAGCTTAATCACAAGGATTAAGGACAAGGAGCTTTTCTAATTAAATGATTGGGTTCCAATATTGAATAACGGCTGCCTTTTCCTGTAACGTAAACTCACCCCATTCCGTACAAATGTGCGCAACCGCAACATTCAAACGAGGCTACAAAGAAAACTAATGGGACTGTAGCGACTGTGCTGACTTCAAAATCGGGGGTGTGAACTAGGTTTCTATTCAAGCGTTGATCGACATGGTAATGGCTCTATAGTATTGGAGAAAAGTTGAAAAAACGTACCCTCCGTTACATCGTGACGTGTCATGTCGTAACGTACAGCACGCATAAAGCAACTATTTCTGTCTTACAATCTCTCTCCACCAGGTGTAGCACTTCTCTCATAGTTTAAAAACAAGAAATGGACAGTGACGGGGGTAAGGGGGATACCTAGTAATTTTTTGCGTCATCATTGCATGCGATCATCATTCTCAAAGCCGCTGTTTACTTCTGAAGATCATTAAGATCACTTTAGCACCGCCCTAAAAACCCGATTCAAATTCGACACAAACCTTCAAATAGGTATGTAATCACACATTATATAAACTCTTTATAGTGTTTTATTTACATTTTAGAGGCGATAAGGTGATTGGACAGATTGGGACAAGTTGGACAGATCGAGTGAAAAAAAGCCATTTTCCCACACAACATCTCTGCTTCTCACTATCACGCATTAGTTTCACTTCCCCACCCGGCATTTAAAAAAATACCCGACGGGGCTCATTGCCTGCTTGAATTATGCAGAAACGGGCAGCGTTTAGGTCATGTAATTGATTCTGTTGGAAAGGGGAGAAACTGTGCTTCACAATGGTATTGACATTACAGTTGATCTGGAAGTATTACGTTTTAGGGGGGCTAAAATAAGGGCAATTGTACGGACCAAGGCGATGTACGAGTTTACGTTACATGGCTCTGTAAGGAAAATAGGCAACCGTAATGAAATAAAGAAGTTTGTAGGATATGTCCATAGCTCAATGGAGGAGAGCTTTACGACCATACATTCAAAAACTGGGGTGTGGTGTAGAGAGAGAGGGGGGGGACAGTTACTTTTTCCTCAACTAGTTTCTCTAACTTTATAGTAAGTCAAGCTAGTATGCACTGCAGATCAGCTAGCTAGCTAGCTAGGCTAGGTTGAAGATACCATTGTAGCTAGCGACCTCCACTTAATAATGATCATCAAAAACTAACGTCATTACCATCATAATAAACTTAAACAGGAGGCAACAGTCATATAATATAATTGGCTTTGCTGCCAATGTGTATTATTTAACGTTACTATTAAAATAGTACTCACTGTGTGGCTCAGTTGGTAGAGCATGGCGCTTGCAACGCCAGGGTTGTGGGTTCAATTCCCACGGGGGGACCAGGATGAAAATGTATGAACTTTCCAATTTGTAAGTCGCTCTGGATAAGAGCGTCTGCTAAATGACTTAAATGTAAATGTAAATGTATAGGAATGGGTCATTTTTACAAGTTGCTAACTATCCCATAAAACCATCACCGAAAACCACATATTGTCCTCTTATTCTGTGGTTTGGTAACTTCCTGTCCTGCAACGTTGAATACAGCGTCCGTCTCGCAACAGAGCATTCAACCGCAAGGGGCCATTGCGTTTCCACTCCGTTGTGGAAGTCCCCATTGAAATGCATGACATCTGGCGCAACGTAACTGAATGCTTGTCGGTATTGTGAACGAGGCTTCACTTGTGTAAACGGACTGGGAGTGGGAGCGAACAGCAGTGCCAGGACGAATTTCCATAGGCTGGCACATTTTTTCACGGGACCTCCTTTGTGTGTACACGCTTGCACGTTCACACATTCTTTAAAGGGGTTTCAAGCAGTGGGGGATTTAGGTACAGGCGACATGGGCAGCCGCCCAGGGAGGCATCTTGTCGCGGGCGGCACGGGGCGCCCGCACCAAAAAATGTGGAATGGTTACTTTTGCGCGATCGGTTTTCTATCGCTCATTTGCACGTCACGTCAATGATATCATGTCACCGTGTGGGACTGTGAGCCCTTAAACCTTGTCGGAGTGGTTCTAGTCTGTGAGCTAGGCAGGCTACTACCTGGGAAGGTCTCCCACTCAGAAGTACGAGATGGGGAGGTGTAGGTTGACTTCAGGTCTCCCCACCGAGGTAGTGGGAGTGGGGGAATCTATCAAAAAGCGCACCTTTAACTTTGTACAGTACTAATGCAATTAGTAAAATCAGTCACACTACCAAATGCTACCAAAAAAACACAATTCATTCATAATACTGTGAATATATAGTTTCACAGACATGTTGTTGCATTTTTTTCTGGTTTGTGCGAAATCGTTAAGAATAATATAAAACCAGTCTGCACACCACCAAGGTGAATTGGTTTAGTCTTGACTTGGTTGACAGTGTTGGGGGATGGGCAATGTATTGATGCTCGAGTGCCAAATCAACATTTGTCTTTGTTACTTCTTTTTGACATTTATGAGTCTTATTTTTGTACGCTGAAAGGGCGGGGGGTGGGGGGTCGCCCCCAAGCTAGAACCGCCACTGGTTTCAAGTTTGGGGAAGCTTATTTATCCTACCATTTCTGCCGATCAGCATGACAGTTATCATTATTTTTACATGTGCATTTTCGTTGAACATTTTCATTTCAATAATAACGTTTTCGTTTTTCAAAATCATTGTCACGTGGTTAATAATAAAAAAGCTAAATGATGCAAATCTAAAAGTTACATTTCAACTAAGGTGAGAGCACCAGCCTCTGCCATATGGACACATTAATAGACTGTGGTGCATTGGTGGATAAAGAAATGAGTGCATAGAACTCAGAGATAGCCTATAGGCCAATGCAGATGTAGGCCTATAACTTCCATGTCAACTACGTAAAATACATTGGCCTCAAGTCAACAAATAAAAACAGGTCATTTCGATCACGTTAATCTCTCCACTCCTCCTCTCTGCCTCCCTTTCTATCTGTCTTGACTTGCTAGTGAAGTGCAAAATTGTATCAAAGTTGTTTTAGACTTCATTGACTTACTGTGTGTAACGGATGTGAAATGGCTAGCTAGTTAGCAGGTACGCGCTACTAGCGTTTCAATCAGTTACGTCACTTGCTCTGAAACCTAGAAGTAGTGTTGCCCCTTGCTCTGCAAGAGCCGTGGCCTTTGTGGAGCGATGGGTAACGATGCTTCGTGGGTGTCAGTTGTTGATGTGTACAGATGGTCCCTGGTTCGCGCCCGTGTCGGGGCGAGGGGATGGCATAAAGTTAAACTGTTACATGTGCAAGGTGAAGAAAACATGTACTGAGAAGCTCAGCTTATTAGTGGTTGACGTGGCGAGTTAAGACAATCAGAAATCAGACATTGCCAAATGGGCACTTTCCTACATTAACCTGTTCTTCACAAGTGTAACAGGTTGTAAACTTTGCAAACAATGTTTCCACTCCGAGAATGAAAACGGTAAATGACTATGATTAATACATGAATTAACAGAAATGTATGAAACCAAATGAAGGTGGATTAACAGTATGTATATTTACTAGGCCTACTGGTAACATACATGTATGTAACGGGGATTTAAAAAAAAAAACTATTCACATAATGGACCAATGAATACGCAATAACTGTCAGCTGACCACTGATCACATTCTGGAAAGCTAAGTGCATGCATTCTGGAGAGAGACAAGCCATATATTCGCCACACACCCGTCACCTTCTTATGGCAACATTTTCTGTTATTTTCAGGACACATTATCTTCACATTATGATTATCCTTTCACTGACAGCCACAACTCATTCAGCTAGACATATTGCTATTCATGCTGCCCAAATTGCAGGATTCCCAAATAAGCATAGGCTTATACACTTGTGGTTTCAAACATTACACTGCAAAAAAGCTAATGATCCTCTGTGGCTAAGTCATGCTCTCTGGTGAAGTATTTTGAATGTTTTTCTTTAGACAGTAGAACTTACATAATTTTGGCAAAACATCAGTTTACTTTAGGGGAAGATATCCTATTAGTCCACTACACCCGACAACTTTCCTTTCCAATTCACAAGTCTGAAACCAGACATATGTATATAATGACAAAATGTTTCCGCCATAACAATGGGAGTCATTGTCCAAAAGGCGGAAAGGCAGGCGAAAAGTTCAGGTCTGCATATTATGCCCATAGAAAAGCATTGGGCTTATTCTGGATAAATTATGGCGAGAGCCCTCTCGCTTCGCCTCTTCCTCTCTTCTGAAACTCTCTCACTGGAGAAAGCATCCCAGTGAGTGAAACAGCACCCCTCTGTCTTACTAAATGTAGCCCATGCATCTGATGCTGTCTGGCCAGAAATAGTATGACTAGCCATACTCTTTTGGTCCAGACAGAATCAGACACATGGTCTACATAGAGGGGCGCTATTTCGCTCGATTGGATGCTTTATCTGAGATTGATGTCTTTCTGTCGGCATGAGTTTCTGTGAAATAAAATAACAAATATTTCAATGTTATTTGGACGGGCAAGGTAGGGCAGGCCAGGCACCCTTAGGCCCTCCTTGAACAGAGAACAAAGGTGTTTAACTTTCAAGCAGCTCAATACACAAGTCATCCACATAAATAGCCTGAAATAAATCTGTTTTGTGATAAAGAAAATGAACAATATTCGCCTCTGAAGCAAAGAGTAGGCCTAGCCTACTGTTGTTGATGAACATGTGAGATCCTGTTGATGAACATGTGAGATCCTGTTGATGAACATGTGAGATCCTGTTGATGAACATGTGAGATCCTGTTGATGAACATGTGAGATCCTGTTGATGAACATGTTGATGAACATGTGAGATCCTGTTGATGAACATGTGAGATCCTGAGATCCGCTGCAGCAAGATGTGCGTTCAGTGTTCTAAACTGAAATAATCATGCACACATTTAGCCTATGTTTAGTAGACTATTCGCTCTTCATGAGCATTTGGTCTCAACAGTTGTTTTTATCCGACCAGCTGCTTTTTCTATTACTGTGTAGTTATAGCCTACTACCGACGCAACTTGCGTTGCGTGAAGTGCTTGGTTTGTGGGAATATATCAAGTCAAGTCAGAAAGTCGAAACAGATTTGCTTTGCCACTACCACGTCTCATGCCCATGACCACGTTTAGACCCAGTTGGATTTTTGAGTTTTTTAGTTTAGATATAGGGATGAGTAGCCGATTAAACTCAACTCCACGTTTTACGATGGAGTTGAGCGGTGACTGGTGTGGGCAGACTGGAGCGCTAACATCACATTTTTTAAAAAAGTTTTAAAAAGTTTTAAAAAGACTGATTTCAGCCCCCAAAGGATAGCCCGCAATTACACACGACATTATGATGGTGGACTTTTGGGAAACATTTTACTTTACTGTTTTGTTTTTATTTATTATGTAAAAACTGTATTCATAACCCTATCCGACACTAGAACATTGGTTCCAGAACTTTGATCCTAAAAAATGTGTCTGGACATTGTTGTATGTCAGAAGTCAGAAGTTGGTATGACTGTCAGGAGTCAGTGATAAGGGTTTGTTTACTTAACCATCCATGGCCATCAGTAGCCCATTCTACAGACAGTAATGTTAAACATTATAATGTCTATTCCTATGCTGCCCAAATGCTCTGTCTAAACGCAAATACGCCTCACCCACAATACAGTTTTGGAAACATTTGGAACTGAACTTTCATATAAGCAAGCAGTGGCGATCCATCATTCAGGGAAGGTGGGTCACCTGTTTAGCTCACTCTAGCCAAAACGTTATATATTTTTTGTCTGTTTTGCATGTTATTTTGGCATTAATACATGTCACATATCAGTTTGCAAACAATGTAAAAAAAAAAAACGTTAATAAAGCAGCATACAAACATGGTCTCTTTATTGCTTTCTTGAGTAATGCAGGTGTTTCAGCCTAGCTTTCTGTGGTGGTGGGGCATCCAGGGGAAAATACGGAGCGTAGGGGTTGGTAATGTTCTCTAGTTACGCCGTGATTGGCTCAGCGTTTTGTCACTCATGGGGACACTACGTCACCGCAAAATCCACGGGGAGAGCTCTAAAATTCAAGCCCCTTGGATGCTGCCATAGTTACATTAGAAGTGTCCATTCAAGAAGGCTCAAGGTAATTGTCCACAGATAAAATGACGTCAAATCACGTTATATCTACTGTAGCTTTGATTTGACTGATCATGTCAAAATCATTCTTTCAAAATCTTAGCTAGCAAGCTAGACAAGCAGTCATCATCATGAATCACGTAGACAATCTACTGGCAAATCCTTTTCAATCCTTGGTATATGAAGATAAATTATAGATCATCGGCCATTGGACATAAACATTACACAACAAGTTGGAAATCACTAATTCAACAATGGGGGGTTTGGAATGAATCAGTGGCTAACTGCAAGTGTGGGAAAGCAATCACTAGCCTGCTATTTGGTGGAGTGGGTGTGTGGTCCAAGTCTGGGTTTAAGGGTCTCTTTTCCAAGCTTAAAAGGATTAACATTCACATGCCATGGGCCAGCAAATGTTGAATACATTGGCCATGCTGTCAATCCAGCAAGACTTCAGTGAAGTCAACTTGGAACTCGGGAAAAAAATATTATGCTTTGAACGGTCATCCAACTCGGAATTCCAACTTGGGCCTCTTTCTAGACCTCCAACCTGAAGATCACTGACGTAAATATTCAACCTTGTTTTTTTCTGAATTCCCAGTTGTCGTGAAAGAACCATAAATCCAGAGAATGCCAGACTTGGATGACTAAGTTTGATGACAAAATTTGCCCATAAGGACCACCGCGTCACCTTCCTGTTCAAGTGAGCACAGCACAACAAGGTGAGTCCAAAAATGTATTGTATGCTGCTGCATAAATGATGTAATATGCCAGGGAGATATGTATACTGTAGATAAGAAAGTAATACTAAGTGTATGTTGTGTAGTAAGCTGTAAGTAGCCCATTTGCCTCACCCTAATAATTTGGTCCCTTTCCCACTCATAACTTAGCCTACTGTTCTGACTTGGTCAAATCAATTAAAATCAAATCAAATTTTATTGGTCACGTACACATATTTAGCAGATGTTATTGCGGGTTTAACGAAATGCTTGTGTTCCTAGCTCCAACAGTCCAGTAGTATCTAACAATTCACAACAATACACATAAATCTAAAAGTAAAATAATGGAATTAAGAAATATATAAATATTAGATTGAGCAATGTCGGAGTGGCCTTAAATAAAATACAGTAGAATAGAATACAGTATATACATATGAGATGAGTAAAGCAGTATGTAAACATTATTTAAACATTATTAAAGTGACTAGTGTTCCATTATTAAAGTAGCCAGTGAATCCAAGTCTATGTATATAGGGCAGCAGCCTCTAAGGTGCAGGGTTGTGTAACCGAGTGTAAGCCGGCTAGTGATGGATATTTAACAATCTGATGGTCTTGAGATAGAAGCTGCTTTTCAGTCTCTCGGTCCCAGCTTTGATGCACCTGTACTGACCTCGCCTTATAGCGGGGTGAACAGGCCGTGGCTCGGGTGGTTGTTGTCCTTGATGATCTTTTTGGCCTTCCTGTGACATCGGGTGCTGTAGGTGTCCTGGAGGGCAGGTAGTTTGCCCCTGGTGATGCGATGGGCAGACCACATCACCCTCTGGAGAGTCCTGCGGTAGCGTGCAGGGCAGTTGCCGTACCAGGCGGTGATACAGCCCAACAAGGTGCTCTCAATTGTGCATCTGTAAAAGTTTGGGTTTTAGGGGCCAAGCCAAATTTATTCAGCCTCCTGAGGTTGAAGAGGTGCTATTGCACCTTCTTCACCACACTGTCTGTGTTGGTGGACCATTTCAGATCGTCGGTGATGTGTACGCCGAGGAACTTGAAGCTTTCCACCTCATCCACTGCAGTCCCGTCGATGTGGATAGGGGTGTGCTCCCTCTGCTGTTTCCTGAAGTCCATGATCAGCTCCTTTGTTTTTTTGACGTTGAGAGAGAGGTTATTTTCCTGGCACCACTCTCCCAGGGCCCTCACCTCCTCTATGTAGGCTGTCTCGTCATGGTTGGTAATCAGGCCTACTGCTGTTGTGTTGTTTGCAAACTTGATGATTGAGTTGGAGGCATGCGTGGCCACGCAGTCATGGGTGAACAGGGAGTACAGGAGGGGGCTGAGCACACACCCTTGAGGGACCCCTGTGTTGAGGATCACCGCAGTGGAGGTGCTGTTTTCATCCTTCACCACGTGGGGGCGACCTGTCAGGAAGTCCAGGACCCAGTTGCACAGGGAGGGGTTCAGACCCAGGGCCCGAGCTTAATGATGAGCTTTGAGGGTACTATGGTGTTGAATTCTGAGCTATAATAAATTAACAGCATTCTTACAGGTATTCCTCTTGTCCAGATGGGATAGGGCAGTGTGCAGTGCGATAGCGCTTGCATTGTCTGTGGATCTATTGGGGTGGTAAGCAAATTGAAGTGGGCCTATGGTGTCAGATAAGGTAAAGGGATATGATCCTTAACTAGCCTCTCAAAGCACTTCATGATGACATTTGCTTTCTTGTGTACAGGAACAATAGTAGACATATTGAAGCAAGTGGGGACAGCAGACTGGGATAGGGAGAGATTGAATATGTCTGTAAACAGTCCAGCCAGCTGTTCTGCTTTTGCTCTAAGGACGTGGCTAGGGATTCCGTCTGGGCCGGCAGCCTTGCGAGGATTAACACTCTTCAATGTCTTACTCATGTCGGCCACGGAGAAGGAGAACCCACAGTCCTTGGTAGCAGGCCGTGTTTGTGGCACTGTGTTATCCTCAAAGCGGGCGAAGAAGGTGTTTAGCTTGTCCGGAAGCAAGACATCATTGTCCGCGACGTGGCTGCTTTTCCCTTTGTAGTCAGTGATTGTCTGTAGACCCTGCCACATACGTCTCGTGTCTGATCCGTTGAATTGCGACTTCCCTTTGTCTCTGTACTGACATTTTGCCTGTTTGATTGATTACGGAGGGAATAATTACACTGTTTGTATTCATCCATACTCACAGTCACCTTGCCACGGTTAAATGTGGTGGTTCGCACTTTCAATTTTGCGCAAATACTGCCATCTATCCACGGTTTCTGGTCTGGGTAGGTTTTAATATTCACAGTGTGTACAAAATCTCCTATACACTTCCCGATGAACTCTGTCACCATAACCGTGTATACTTCAATGTTATTCTCAGAGGCTACCCGGAACATATCCCAGTCCACTTGAACAAAACAATCTTGAAGCATGGATTCCAATTGGTCAGACCAGCATTGAATAGACCTTAGCACAGGTACTTCCTGTTTGAGTTTCTGCCTATAGGAAGGGAGGAGCAAAATGGAGTTGTGATCAGATTTGCCGAAGGGAGGCCAGTGGAGCGCCTTGTAGGCATTTAGAAAAGTTGAGTAGCAGTGGTCCAATGTTTTACCAGTGCAAGTATTACAGTCAATGTGTTGGTAGAACTTCGATAGTGTTTTTCTCAAATTTGCTTTGTTAAAATCCCCTTACAATACATGCGGCCTCAGGATATGTGGTTTCCAGTTTGCCTAAAGTCCAGTGTAGTTCTTTGAGGGCCGTCGTGGTATCGGCTTGAGGGGGAATATACACGACTGTGACTATAACCGAAGAGAATTCTCATGGGTGGTAATACGGTCTGCATTTGATTGTGAGGTATTCTAGGTTGGGTGAACAAAAGGACTTGCATTTCTGTATGTTATCACAATCACACCATGAGTAATTAATCACGAATCATACACCCCCGCCTTTCTTCTTCCCAGAGAGTTCTTTATTCCTGTCTTTGCGATGTACTGAGAACCCAGATCGCTGTATGGACAGGGACCCCAGAGAGCCATGTTTCTGTGAAACAGAGTACGTTACAATCCCTGATGTCTCTCTGGAAGGAGATCCTCACCCTGAGCGCGTCTACTTTATTATCCAGAGACTGTACATTAGCGAGTAATATACTCGGAAGCGGTGGATTGTGTGCACGCCTCCTGAGTCAGACTAGAAGTCCACTCTGAATACCTCAGCTGGTGGTGTTTGGAGCAGCCTCTGGAATAAGTTAAATTGCCCTGGGAGGTACGAACAAATGATTCAATTTGGGAAAGTTGTATTCCTTATTGTAATGCTGGTGAGTTACCGCCGCTCTGATATCCAAAAGTTGTTTCCGGCTGTTTATAATAACACAAAAAAATTCTAGCTAATAATGTAAGAAATAACAAAAAAATATATATATACTGCAAAGTTGCTTAGAAGCTAGAAGCAGAGCTGCCATATCGGTCGGCGCCATCTGACTAAAGGTGGTGCACATGTAGCCTATAGCCTATTTTAGAGAAATGTAACCATTGAATGGTGTAAGAGCTTTCATTGTCTGCTTATATACCGCCTTAATTTATCCTACGGTTCTGACTTGGTGTACAGGGAGAATACTGTAAGAACGGCCCATGTTCTGAATTCTGTCACTGTACATTTCAAAAGTGCTGAACAAATAGTTATATTGACTACGTCCGTCCTAGCTCGCTCATTAATGTCTTTAATTGAAATTACGGATTGCCTCTTATCTGCTCGTCATACCCTCATGCCATAGTTTATACATCTCAATTGTCAGTAGAAACATTTGTTTAAGCATGTCAGCCATATAAGCTATGTTTTTTTAAAGGCAGTAAAGGAGGCTGAATTAACTTTTTCGCTCCGCTGATAGCCAGGTGTAGCGGTGGTAAGGATTCACTCCATGGTGCTGAAAAGAAAGTTCTGCTGTTGGGACAGCTTTATGTTGGCCCTAACAGTTTGTGGGCACTGTTTGTCACCGTTATAGTGCAATGAATGTATTGTTTAGTGTTGTGTTGTGTATTTGGCTTTGCTGGCATGCATCTTAAAAAAGAAGAAGTAGTTTGCCCCACCAAGATTTACATGCTAAAATTGCCACTGTAAGCAAGATATTATTTTTCAAATACAAAGGATACACTGTACGCAGTTTAGGAAAGTTGCACCTCGCTGTAATTTGAGAAACACCGGAAATGTGGAATGGAATGATCCAATGGAAACGCAGGCACAAGGTTAGGATGTGTTAGCAGAGACAGTGTGTGAAAACAACTCAGTGCAACTTTGTTAAACTGCGCACAGTAAGTGTATCTTTTGTATAGAAAGATTGTTTCTCGCTTATATTAAAGTTAAGTTCCAAAGGTTTCCAAAACTGTATCACAAGACTAATGAATACACCCTTGGGCTCTCGAGAGCTAGGTCATCAATCATGGTGGTCCATAGCCAAGCACCACTGGCCTTCATTCACAAACCAAACCTGGAAACCTGGGGTGTGTTCAGGAGTATGGGATGTTGTATAGAGTCCAAATAGAAATGTATTGTGTTTATCAGATAGTTATCTTAGTGATGTAGTTCAGGAATCGTGTCAGCTCTTTACATTTCAGCAAGGTTCTAAACATTTCAAGGTTTTCTGAACAGCAAATGGGCCACTTTCAGTAGGCACAAAATGAGAGAAAACGGTTTGAATCTTAAGAGTTTTGAGCTAGGCGTAAAATCTGAATTTGTCCATTAAGAATCATGTTGATTTGGGCAGTGCCATTGGCGTCACTAGATGCGGGCTTTCGTCCTGAATGTTTCAGACCTGAGTCTTTTGCCCTGCTGGGAACTAAAAAGCCAGGGCAAGCTGGCTACAGTGCATTACACACTGCAATGAATACTCCGAACACAAGACCCAGCTTGCCCTGCCTTTTTAGTTATGCGTAAAACCATCATGTATGTGTGTATGTGTATGGTGGCACTTTAGGAGGCGGATTTTATTTTTACATTTTTTTTTAAAGGTTGGATCAGCTTAATATTGCGGAAAGAATGTTGCTTCCAATGTAATTGTCTGCATCATTTCCAATCACCCATATTTTGGGGGGTAAATATATATATCCATGCACGTATGCATACATATACACATATATACATTTTATTTATTTATTTATTTAACCTTTATTTAACCAGGTAGGCAAATTGAGAACACGTTCTCATTTACAATTGCGACCTGGCCAAGATAAAGCAAAGCAGTTCGACACATACAACAACACATAGTTACACATGGAGTAAAAACAAACATATAGTCAATAATACAGTGAAAAAAAATAGGTCTATATACAATGTGAGCAAGTGAGGTGAGATAAGGGAGGTGAAGGCAAACAGATATATGTATAAATAAATAAAATATAAAAAGGCCATGGAGGCGAAGGGAGTACAACACAGCAAGTAAAATAAAAACTAAAAAAACACTGGAATGGTTGGTTTGCATTGGAAGAAAGTGCAAAGTAGAGACAGAAATAATGGGGTGCAAAGGAGCAAAATAAATAAATAAATAAATACAGTAGGTAAAGAGGTAGTTGTTTGGGCTAAATTGTAGATGGGTTATGTACAGGTGCAGTAATCTATGAGCTGCTCTGACAGCTGGTGCTTAAAGCTAGTGAGGGAGATAGGTGTTTCCAGTACACACACATACCTATATAGACATACATACTTTTTTAAAGAGTATACCTTTATTATTATTCCCCGCAAACCCTACCACCGATCCCCCAATTGGAGTAAACTGATAAACATTTCTGTTTTTACCTTTAATTTATACATCTTATACACATTTTACAGACACAGTCTACTTTATAATAGTTCTCTCTTGTTTGTTCTTAGTCCTTCCTCTATTTCTGTTGTCCATCCAGTTTGATTTCCACTTGTAACTGTGCTATTTCACAAAAGCTCCGCACCTACACACATTTCACAGATCCCGTATGCCCTACATTGTTTATCTTGTTATTAGTCCCACCCTTCAGCTCCACTCAACCCTTCCCATCTATCTTCCAACATCATCCATTTCAGATTTTTATTTGCCATATATTTTTCAACTGTGCTGTGATGCTTCACAAAAGATTTGAATCTTCCTATTCTCATAGCTTCCACGGATTGTAAATTAAAAATAAACATTTTTGCTAAAATAATTATTATATTATTGATTGATAATCCCCCAGTATTGCTATCTGTAGCGTTAGTTCTACGCAAATGTTGCAATTCTTCAACCATTCCTGGACCTGTGACCAAAAACGAGCTACATACGGACAATACCAAAATAAATGATCTAATGACTCTGCCTCCTCACAGCAGAATCTGCAGAGCTGGGAAGATTGTATCCCCCATATATATAACATTCTATTAGTTGCAAGAATTTTGTACAATAATTTAAATTGAAAAATTCGAAGTTTTGAATCCGGCGTTGTTTTGCGTATCAATTCATAAACCATGTGTCATGGAATGGGTACATCGAAAATCTCTTCCCAACTATTTTGCAATTTATATGGCACAGCTGTCAGTTTTTTGGTCCTTAAATTAAATTGGTATATGTTTTTATTTATCACACTTTTCTTTAACCATTTATGTTCTTTAATGTAGGGCCGACATACAAGTTCCTTACTTTTTTCCCCTTCTACTTGCCTCTTCCATTTTTGTGGTAATGCTGCAATTAATTGGTTGTAATTTTGGGTAGAGCAGACATTTCCATATGTCTGTGTTAGCTGCATGTGTGACATTCCTCCACCAGTCCTATTTATGATATCATTCACAAAAATTATAACTTTTTTAAACATTTCTTTGATAAATACAGTTTTTTTTATCAATTACTATATTTGAATTTAACCACAATATTTGTTGTACTATTTGTTCCGTCCTTTCAAGTGGATTAAACTGAAATTGCAACCAACTTTCTAAGGCTTGTTTAAAAAATAAAGATATTTTGGAGATTATTTCCTTTTCAAACAACCGAAAGTGAGCAGGTGTAATCTGAATAAAGAGAAAAAGGCCCTTCTTGAACATAGGATGAGACATTCGTACCAATCTACTAGAGAACCAGTTTGGATTTAAGTATAACTTTTGTATGACTGATGCCTTTAGTGAGAGGTCTAATGCTTTAATATTTAATAATTTCTGCCCTCCGAATTCATATTCGTTATATAAATAGGCCCTTTTAATTTTATCTGGCTTGCCATTCCAAATAAAATTGAATATTTTTTGTTCATATAATTTACAAAGCAGGTCACTAGGTGTAGGCAAAACCATAAGCAAATAGGTAAACTGTGATATGATTAAAGAGTTAATCAGGGTGATTTTTCCACAAATAGACAGGTATTTTCCTTTCCATGGTAGCAAGATCTTATCTATTTTTGCTAACTTTCATAAAAATTTATTGGAGTGAGATCATTTCTTTCTTTTGGGATTTGTATACCGAGTATGTCCACATCTCCGTCAGACCATTTAATTGGTAAACTACATGGCAATGTAAAATGTGTATTTTTTAGTGATCCAATACGTAATATGGTACATTTATCATAATTTGGTTTTAATCCAGAGAGGATAGCAAATGTATCTAGATCCTCTAAGAGGCCGTGGAGAGACTCTAGTTGTGGTTTTAAAAGAAAACATGAATCATCAGCGTACAATGACACCTTAGTTTTTAGGCCCTGGATTTCTAATCCCTTAATATTAATGTTTGATCTAATTTTAACAGCTAACAATAATAATAATAATACATAGATATGCCGATAGTGGACAACCTTGTTTTACTCCTCTAGATAGTTTAAAACTTTCTGAGATGTAGCCATTATTTACTATTTTACACCTAGGGTTACTATACATAATTTTAACCCATTTTATAAGAGATTCCCCAAAATTGAAATATTCTAGGCATTTATATATAAACTCCAGTCGTACTTTATCAAAAGCCTTTTCAAAATCAGCTATGAAAACCAGGCCTGGTGTCCCCGATATTTCATAGTGTTCTATTGTTTCCAGTACTTGCCTTATATTATCTCCATGTCCATGTAAAAAAACATGTAATCGTCCATGTAAAAAACCTGTCTGATTAGGATGAATAATATCTGACAAAACTTTTTTTATTCTATGCGCCAAGCATTTTGCTAGGATTTTTGCATCACAACACTGAAGTGTAAGAGGTCTCCAATTTTTTAAATGGACTGGATCTTTATATATACCACTTGGGTCCTGTTTCAGTAATAATGATATCACACCTTCTTGTTGCGTGTCTGATAATCTATAATGTATATAGGAGTGGTTAAAACAAGCTAATAATGGTCGTTTGAGTATATTATTTTTTATTTTTTATACTTCCACTGGTATGCCATCCAGTCCTGGAGTTTTCCCATCCTTAAAGGCCCCAATTGCATCAAGTAGTTCCTCCTCTGTAACTAGGCCTTCACATGAGTCTTTCTGTACAGATGTTAATTTTACATTATTATTAGGAAAAAAATCCATACAATTAGTTTCAGTTAGTGGAGATGGAGGAGCCTGAAACGAAAACATATTCTTAAAGTACTTTACTCCCTCTTGCAAAATATCATTTGGTGAATCATGCGTGACTCCATCATTTGTAACAAGTTTTAATACGTTTTTTTTGGTAGCATTTCTATATTGAAGATTGAAAAATAATTTGGTGCATTTTTCCCCATATTCCATCCAGTTCGCTTTATTTTTATAATATATTACACTGGATCTTTCTTGAATAAGTTCCTCCATTTCTTTTTGTTTTTCCTCTAACTTATTCTGTGCCTCTATGGTACCGTTTTTATTGTTATCTAACTGTACTGTTAGTCCTTCAATTTCCTTTGTTAATATGGACTCTTTTGATCTAAATTGCTTTTGTTTTATAGATGAGTACTGAATTGCATGGCCTCTAAAGGCACACTTAAAAGTGTCCCATACAATATGGGGATCTGCTGTACCTATGTTATGTCTAAAAAAGTCAGTTATAAATTCTTCTGTCCTAGTTCTAAACAATTTATCATCTAGTAGGCTTTGATTAAATTTCCAATATCCTCGCCCACGTGGAAATTCTATAAGAGTAATATATATGCCAATTATGTGATGGTCCGACCGCATTCTGTCCCCTATCAAACACTTTTTAACGTTTGGTGCCAGAGAGAATGATATAAGAAAGTAGTCAAGGCGACTAGTTTGATTAAGCCTCCGCCATGTATATCTCACTAGGTCAGGGTATTTAAGTCTCCATATATCCACTAATTCCAATATATCCATGACATTCCTGATTTCCTTAAGTGCCTGAGGGTGATAGTTTGTAGTGTGATTTCCTTTCCGGTCCATAGAGGTATTTAAGACCGTATTAAAATCTCCCACTATAATAATAGAGTCTAGTGTTGCTTGTAGAGTTGATACATTCTTATATATATTGTCAAAGAAGCTTGGATCATCATTATTCGGACCGTATAGGTTAATAAGCCATATGTTTATTGTCCAATAACATATTTAAAATAATCCATCTACCTTGAGGATCTGTTTGGACAAGTTGCACATTTGGATCAAAGTTATTGTTAATTAAAACCATCACCCCTTTTGAATTTCTTTGCCCATGGGAGAAATATATTTCGCCCCCCCAGTTCTTTTTCCACAAAACTTCATCTAAAACTGTCGAATGGGTTTCCTGTAAACAATAGACATTATAATCCTTCTCTTTTGGCCAGGTAAATACTGATCGTCTTTTCTTATTATCTGCTAAGCCATTACAATTGTAACTGGCTATACTTATTTCACCACTTACCATAATGAGACACACCTTTCAATTATTTTTATCAAAATATATGTTTGTAAACGTCCTATTAAAAAGTAACATAATGATTGAGTGTCTATATAGTTGTACATGACATTTGCATCTCCACTAAGCAAACCTCCAATTGGTCCCCGCTATTCCACCCGCCAAAAGCCCCCATCTCGAGTTGGGTTGTCATCCCAATGCCCGGCAGACCACCCCCGACCCCCCGCATCCCACAGCCCCGGACCGACTGGGATCCATCCTTCGAAAAGTGCACACAGCGCCATCCACCGAACCGAAGCAGATCCATTGCCAAATGCATTTCCATCGCCCTCACCTCGATTTTGATTACATATTGCTGTGGATCATCCTCTATAGTCCCTAACATCTTTTACTTCTTCCTTCGCAACAGTTGTGGGATACACACATACACCCACACACATTCAGCCCTTAACCCCACAAAACCATAAGCTCACCCTCTCAACAGATGCACCATCCCAGAGCCCAACTCAAGATAGGTCATGATTTACAAATGTACTTGCAGTTGCAGCTGCATGAGAAGGCCTGCAAGACCGCTCAAAAAATGAGCATAAATGTAGAGATTTATTTACCATTGTCACATCCTAGATGATGGAGGTCAAATGTACACCTTCTTCCTGAAACACCCACAATACGGTCATCCGTTTTGACCATGTTCCCAAGCATCTCCAAGCAGTCCGACTTTGATTTCGTGCCACCAGGGCCACAATAATATACCCCCTCTCTGAATGTCCGAGTGTGACCCCCTCCCCATGGGTTACTGCAGCTAGTGTTGCCAGCACTGCCACTGCCTGGGTGGGGGCACCCCACCGGAATCCCCACCGGCTAGGTACAAGGTCCTCAAGGTTCTCATTAGCAGCTTTGAGAATTTCCTTGTTTATTATGCTCTCCCTTTAGGGGTCTTTGGGTTTGCAGGACCAACTCTGCCAAGCAGGCTCAGAATCTTGAGGGGGCAGTGCTGCTCTTGGTCTCTGACCTCATTTTGGCTGCATACAGACCGCTTACAGCATGCACATAAAACAGTTAGGGACTTCTCCTTAGTATCTGGGCCATTCATGTGTGTGTCTAGGGTATAGGGCCATGGACCGTACCATTAAAATAGGATAATAAATAATTGGATATAATTTATTTTAAAAATGTAGTTCCCCATGATAGGACAATAAATAAATAAGACGTATAATTCATTATAAAAGTATATCCATCATCTGAACAACATTGAAAGCCCTCTCATACCCGGCTCACAGCAATACATTGGCTCTGGGATATGCAACCATTTCATTACTCCCTCACTCAACTTTCCAAACATAACAAATAAAATAAACACACACCACACCATCCACACATACTGTGCCTTCTGTTTACTTAGTTTTTATCTTTACTATGTAGAAATAGTGCTTGTGTTCAATTAGTTATATGTGAAGATTTATAGAAAAGCTATATTTTGTATTGTATTGTTACAATCAATAACCGGGCTTGAATTGTGTTTATTTTCCTCATCTATGAGAACTTTGTAATTTTTAAAATAACCATGGTGTAGACTTTGTGTCTCTGAACAACTGGTTATCAATATATAGTTTATCAACGACGAGAGCTACTCGTTTCGCTTTTAATCTATTTTCTTTGAAAATTGGATACAGAACTTTGCGCCGTTCTGCAATTTCCTTCGGAAACTGATCATTCATGCCAATTTTGGTCCCAGCAAGTCTTTTACCCAGGCTTTTAACCATTATTTTATCTTTAAATGAAGCAAATTTGGCAACGATTGGGCGTTCGTACCTCTGCCCTCTCTGTCCGAGGCGGTGTACACGTTCAAGTTGGATCTTGTCGATAACTTCGCGTGGAATCTGAGGCGCTGCAAGAAGGAACTCTCTAACTACAGATTCAGGAACTTCTCCTTCTTTCTCTTGGTTATTTGTAAGTACCAAATTCTCTCTCATGGATCTAGTTTGTATGTCCAGTAAGGCTTCCTTCAGAACGGTGTTCTCCTTTTTAATTTCATTAATTTCGGTTTCAATCTTATTGACTGTCCCTTTTAGCTTGTGTGTTTCCTTCTCCAATGCCGCAGCTTTTTCATCACTCATCTCTAGGCTTGCCTTCAACTCTTTTATATCCTTACTAACTAATTCAAGTATACCCAGTTTGTCATTTATTGATTTTAACAGATCGGTTTCGACCTTCACCATTCCCGGTGGTGAGAATATTAAATCATCAGTGTCTGTTGAAGAGTCACGTTTTCGTTTTTGAATCGGTTCCCCTGTCTTACTCTCCGTCATGTTTGGGTGTTGCTTGTTTTCGTAATATTTGTCGATAAATGTCTCTAGTTTTAGGATTTGTTTTGTGTTATTATCCAGATTGAAGGTTATCACCCACCAGATTATTTAGTGCTAATATTTTAGTCTAATTTAGCAGATATTTCGAATATTATGTTTTATCTTGAGGTGCTCTACATAACTTCGTTCAGTCCGCCATTACCTTTACGTTACCTTTACGTCCGCCGTCTACGCCCCTACGCATGTGTCTACATTTCTGGAATTAGGAGGCGGAGTTAAAGTGGTTTTCAAAATAATTTTGGATTTGTCCAAAGAAATTCTATTTCGGCGCGCTCATTCTCTGAGGGCGAAAGAGCAAAGATGAGGAGGGCCGAAGCTAAACTTTGTTAACATGATGCTCCTATAGATAACTTTGTTAGCCTGTGATGAGATTATTGACCTCACAGTAAACCAGATTCGAGTAATTTACATCATTAACGTCACCACGCACTCTTGCTTCTATTTCTGGTCAATTGTGCAGCCCTACTATTATAAACTGAATTTGCCATGTGTGCTACATGTATATCTGATTTAGATTTGCACATGATTGTGGCAGGGGTTTACTCACAACTGCGTGTGTTTAACTGTAGTATCCGGCCTGCTTTCCCCATAACACACTTTCTCTGTCCAATGATGTTTATGTCCTGTTGCTATGGTGCACTGTGCAGCATTGGATTCAGCAGAAAATATGAAGAGAATTCAAAATGTGCTGCTGCTGCTGTGTTTGCATTGCAGTTTTATTTATTTATTTGGGGATAGACAACTAGAAAGGGACTACTGTAGTTGTATCTATTAATCTCTCTCTGGATTTCCAATAATCGACAGGGAATATTTCTCTGCTCAGCTTTGTTTTTTCCATAAGGCTTGTTGATGAAGGCCCCGTTTCCCACCTAAATTCTATAAGGGCCCTTCGTAGTAGTAATTACAGCTAGACTTGCCCAGAGCACTAATTGTTGGTATCAATCACTTCAATTAAGACAGAGGAGCTGTAATTACTATCCAAAGCTTTTATGGCTACTTGTGGGCCATGTAAAATGCATGGGAGATCAAGTAAAATAGGCTGATAATATGTTCTAATGGCATGACAGACTTGCTGTTTGTTAGCGCTATCAATGTAGATCCAATAACTTCACATTAACAACTTACTTTATGGCAACAATTGTCCATGGTTCAACTTCTTAGGACCCATGCATTGTATTTGATATGTCACCTATTCTTCAATCTTACTTCAAATATGTATTTGGTTGTATAGAAGCACATACATACTTCACACCAAAAAGGAGGGATACTTGTTTCATGTTAGGAGTCCCATGACTGTTCACATGCTCAGTGGAGATTTTAGCATGTAAATCTTTGTAGGGCAAACAAAGAAAATGTTTTGGGATGCATGCCAGCAAAGCCACTACACAACAATTCACTAAATAATACATTAATTGCACTATAACGGTGACAAACGGTGCCCACAAACTGTTAGGGCCTACATAAAGCTGTCCCAACACCTTACCGCTGGCTATCAGCGGAACCTTGTCTGGCATCGAAACAGTTCATTCAGCGAAACAGTTAATTTACTGCCTTTTAAAAAAACATAGTTGATATGGCTGACTTGCTTAAACAAATGTGTTTTTACTGACAATTGAGATGTACAAACTATGGCATAAGGGGATGACAAGCGGATAAGAAGAAATCTGTCATTTCAATTAAGACATTAATGAGCGAGCTAGGACATACAAAGTCAATATGAACTATTTGTTCAGCACTTTTGAAATGTACAGCGACAGAATTCAGAACATGGGCTGTTCTTACAGTATTCTCCCTGTACACCAAGTCAGAACCATAGGTTAAATAAAGGAGGCATATAATCAGACAATGGAAGCTCTTACAATATTTGATGATTACATTTCTCTAAACAGGTTATAGGCTACATGTGCACCACCAAGTCAGAACAGTAGGTGAAATTAAGAGGGGTAAATAGACCAAATTATTAGGGTGAGGCACATGGACTACTAACAGCTTACTACACATCATACACTTAGTATTACTTTCTTAGCTACAGTATACATATCTCCCTGGCATGTTACATCATTTATTCAGCACCATACAAGACATTTTTGTACTCACCTTGTGCTGTGCTCACTTGAATAGGAAGGTGGCGCACTGGTCCATTGTGAGCAAATTTTGTCATCAAAGTCTGGCATTCTCTGGATTTATGGTGCTTTTAGACAACTGGAAACTTGGAAAAAGATCGAATCATGATGACGTCAGTGATCTTCAGGTCATAGCTCTAGAAAGAGGCCCGGGTTATCGACTTACAATTCCGAGTTGAATGTCTGTTCATAACATATTTTCTCAGTTAGAGCCCGTTTTTTCCTGAGTTCCCAGTTGTCTTGAACTCACTGAAGTCAGATTTCCTAGCTCCAAGTTTCCAGTTGTTTTGAACACGGCAGAAGTCATGCTGATTGACAGCAAGGCCAATGTTGAATGTTTTTCCTTTTAAGCGTGTAAAAGAGACCCTTAAACCCAGACTTGGGACCACACACCCACTCCATTGAATAACAGGCTACTGATTGCTTTGCAATGCTTGCAGTTAGCCACTGATTCCTTCCAAACCACTCATTGTTGAATTTGCAATTTCCAACTACTTGTGTAATGTTTATGTCCAATGGCCGATGAGCAGCGATGCGTTTTATCTATAATTTCTCTACATTATTTATCTTCATATGACAAGGATTAAAAAGTATTTGCCAGTAGATTGTCGACTTGATTCATGATGATGACTGCTAGCTAAGATTTTGAAAGTATGATGTTGACATGATCAGTCCAATCAAAGCTACTGTACATATAACGTGATTTGACGTAATTTTATCTGTGGCCAATGACCTTGAGCCTTCTTGGATGGGCACTTCCAATGTAACTCTATGGCAGTACCCAAGGGGCTTCAATTTTTGAGCTCTACCCTTAGATTTGGAGCTGACGTAATGTCCCCATGAGTGACAGAACACGGAGCCAATCATGGCGCAACTATAGAACATGACCAACCCCTACGCTCTGTATTTTCTGCTGGCTGCCCCACCACCACAGATAGCACTGAGCTAGGCTGAAACACCTGCATTTTGGAGCTGCCTTACTCAAGAAGGCAAAAAGACAACATCTTTGTATGCGGCTCATTAACTCAATGATTTATTTTGTATTTTTTAACATTGTTTGCAATCTGATATGTGACATGTATTAATGGCAAAATAACATACAAACAGGCAACCTGCCCTGAATGACGGGTCGCCACTGCACATGCTTCTCAATATTGTTTGCTCTAGCACAAGGATCCAGGATGTTGATGTGTCACGCCATCCTAACCTATGTCAGTGCACAACAACCCTGAGTAGAAATAACACTAAATGATGGTATTGTGGTTTGCATCCATACTCTCTTCAGCATGGTTTCACTTTCTGATATTGTTTTTTTGCATCCATACTTTAGCATGGTTTACTTAAGCAATAAGGCCCGAGGGGGTGTGGTATATGGCCAATTTACCACGGCCAAGGGCTGTTTCATAACAGCTTGGAGCCTTCAGTCACGATTACCTTGTTTTCAGGCCAGAACACTGTATTGTGGCGATCTGTCACATTTCCACTTTCACATTACTGTGCTGTTTAATATCTGCATTTGTGATACTTGCCTTATAATTCTTGCCTTATGTTGTAAAACTTGCCCAGCAAGCCCTGCACTGTAGTAGTACAGTAACATAGTACTAACAAGCATCATTCCTGAGAGTTGAGAGTTTATTCTGAATCTGAAATGAAGATCTGAACCCTGAACATAAACCAGTGGAGAGTTTAGTCTACCGTGAATGGGATGGTTTAATAATACATTTAATTACTTATGGGGTCCACCAATTCTTCCTCCGTGCTTGTGGCCTTATGGAAAGTGAATCAAGAAGACATATACTACAGAGTCAGGCTGACTGGTATCTGCTTCTCAGGTAAGAGTGCAATCTATCAGTGGTTGAAAAGTAGCTTCTGGTAGCTTGCGAGTTGCAAATCTTTTGAGCTCCCCTTTAGGATGTAAAATAAGCAGGGCTTGTTTTATGATCTTAAATACTGTATGTCTTGTTGTAAAAAAAAATAGGACTTGCTTTTGAAATCATTTGCGATGCAAATTGATGGGAGACGTCATGCAGTATAAACACGTCCCTCTATTTTTTTTATTGCCCCCACAAGGTGGTGCCATTGTCATTTTGAATCTACTCTGTTGTCTACTTGTTCTACAGAGTACCACTGTGCTGTGTTTGACTACGTCTGTTTCGGGTATGCCTTGCTGATGTGATGTTTGTTTGAAAAGTCTCTGGTTTTTACGACGTAGCAGGCCTAGGATCAAGACCCTAAATAATGGACTTTAGCAATTACCCAATGAATTTAATTGCATTAGGTATAGACTAGATCCATGTGTATCCTAGCCTTCTGACAGGGAAGCTGTGCATGGTAAACGTGGCATGATGATGACACAGCATTATCTGGCACACAGTCAGAGTAATGGGATTATTTCTGTGCTGTTCCAGTGCAGCGCTACGTAAATCTCCGCTCAGTCTATGATTAATGACACAGTTAGCCTCTGCACACAGCCTCAAGCTTCTTAATTTCATAACCTCTCCTGGTTCACGGCGTCAGTCACATCTCACTCTCTGGTGATTGGTGCGTTAGTAGTTTGGCCTATTGCCCTCGACCAGGTGACCTATATCCCTGTGTGTGTGTGTGTGTGTCGGTGCATGTTTGTGTCTGTGTGTGTGTGCGTAAGTGAGAGCAGAGGAGTGAGCTGTAGAGGAGAGTGTAATTGGTCCCATGCCCAGGGCTTTGTCCCTTGCCCATGTGATCTCATCATGTCGTCACTACAGGGGCCCCACTTGATTTCGGAGCTACTTCAAAACAATACAGACATCCTATCTCTGTTAGCCTACTAGTGTGCGGGCGCTAAGTGGCTAACCAGCTAACACCCATCTCAGACCCAGGGCTGTTGCGTAAAGTCTTTCAGGTCTAGCTGACGCATCCCACAACACATGGTATCATGGTGTCGGTGCGCAACAAAGACCCAGTGGGCTCAGGAAGAGAGGGGAAAATTGCCTAACTCGCGCACACACCTGGGCTCGTGACTTAAAGGGCCAATCAGCAGTTGAAACAATAACAAAGCTCGTCCCCACTACTGTTTCGGTAAAAAGCTGAGGGATGGCACTGGAGAAATGTAACCACTCTCAAATTCATAGGCAGAGCTATGGTTGCAAGGACTGACAATCCATGATATCAAAATGATGGGTTTAACCATGTTTTGAGACTATACAGTGTTAGTTTACATTTACTTTGTTTACAAACATTGGAGCAAAACAACCTTATATTTAGGGTTCTGATGGGGTATGACAATTAAACTCATCTCTTTTTAAGTTATATCTTCAAGAATCCATGGGTACATATCATTCATTTTATAAGTCCCAAAATGGATGTAGCAACTGCTGATTTCCCCTTTAAGCGTGTAGACACACACGTACGCACACACACACGCACGCACACACACGTGTGTCCTATTGTTTAGTGTAGCCTCTTATCTCCCGTTGTGTTGAAGGAGAATATCATTTCATCCAGGATGTGGTAATGATTAAAGAGGAAGAGTTCCTATGTGTGTCGATGGTGATAGAGGGTGAGCTATAGGGAGGATACAGTGACTCAGGCTCTTTCAGAGGGGTGGGTGTGTGTGTGTGTGGGGGGGAATGGCTTTATAGGTAATGAACACTTAGCACGCAGGCTTTGCTCGGAAGGAAGGCAGGTTCGAGCAGAAATTGCCCTCAATCACAGATCTAGGATCAGCTGACTCTGTACTCAGTTCAACTGTAACTAGTAGGCTGGATGTTAAAATGTTAAACGGACCTCAACCCTGCTAGTGCACACGGTTTCAGCCCAGTCTTAACTGGCTCTCCCCCTCTGCTTACAACACAGCCATGCAGATATGCTGTTGTGTTTTGTCTCAGAGGCTTGGTACAGTTTGTTCTGATTGAGGGAAAGCTCAAGGTTTGGACTCCTGGGAATTGGGTTTATGGTGCAAAAGAAACGGTAAGCAGTAAATACAAGCCCAGCTCAGGGAAGTGCTCTCTTTCCACAGAGAAATCCCTCGGTAGATAATGATTACTGTAAATGCTGAACTGAAGCATTGGGGTTTAGTTGCCCGTACATGGTTCTCACAAGTGCGTTAAGGCTATGATTGGAAATACAAGAAAGGAGAGGGTCGCATTAATGACAGTTTTACGTCATTGACCGTTAACTTTCGTTAACTTTCGTTAACGGTCGTCACAATCCCTACAGCAGCTCTAGTAGGGTCAAATTCATTACTCATAACCATGACGTTGCCTTAGCCCCATGCGAACGGTCTTGATGTGATCAATATCCTACTGTATGTGGCGGCTAGTTGTGAACAAGATGAAGTACGAGGCGTGAAGGACGTGCTTTACAATCACTGTTCTCAGACGTTTTGGCATCAGGCCCGAGGCTTAAGTCTACAGTACTTGCTCTTCCACTTGCTCTACTTTTTCCTAGTATACTAGCCTCCCGCCACTTGGACTTAAAGCTTCCCAGAAGCAGATTGAGATATAGACATATGTTTGTTTACCTCCCTGTCATGTTCATTACATAACGCATAAAAACATGGCTCCAGTCCACAACTAGTTCCTAGGATAAGGACAGTTTGAGTAAATATGAAGGCTTCAAGTGGCTTTGTTTTTCTCAGATGTTTCTCATGAACTGTAACTGTTGTTGCAGCGTAATACAAGCACGGTTACTCGGGTGACAGGAGGGTAGCACGGTTGATGGTAGTGTGACGCAAGGACACGTCATACAGACAAGGCTGGGCCCTGGCTGTTCTGTCAAGAGGACAAAACAACAAGTGCTTTTTTTCCCCCTTCAGTAAAGGCACTCGCTATCCATCACACAGACTGGAAAAAATACTACAGACAGAAATACGCAGGCCATAGCTACACAAGTAGTGCAGCTACTAAACTCAACATTTCTGAAACATGCATTGGGTAATTAGGCATAAAATAAACAATATCGCCGATGTGTTTAGCATACAAGTGGAGTGGATAAATGGGCCAGTGTTGAGGAAGCTACTCTGAAAATATAGTTTACCAAGCTACTTCACACTGGAAGAAGTTAACCTACACTAAAGCAACTCCTTGAGAATATGGTTTACTTAACTAAATTTACTTTTAAAAAGTAGTTCACCACATCCAAATTACCTTGCGATTAAATTATCATATCTCAATCTGAAATGTCATAGACTACAAACTGTAGTCCAGATCAGAGTCAGATATTAACAGAATGTGTAATTTTACCTTTAAAACACATACAAAATATGTTTCAAGTGAGAATTAGGCAGGTCTGAAATGATTGCCTACTTCACTGCATATTTTATTTGAGCAAAAAAAGTAATGTGTAGTTCCAGTAGTTAGCTACACCTCTTCATGGCAAAAAAGTTATTAATTACTGAAAACACTACAAAGCTACTGCAAAATGTTGCTAAATTACTAGTTGGACTATATGTAGTTCACTTCTCCCCAGCACTGAAATGGGTATGTGTGTGTCTTAGAATTTATAGCATAGGCTCTCTTTTCCCCACCAGGAGGGCTTTGCATTGTGGGAGTCTGGGAGACACATCTGCATCAGAGCAGTGCAACAAAGAAAAAACAAAAACCCATAATTGTTTCTCCACTTGTGAGAGCAGGCTTTGTGTGTCAGCAGGATGAGAAAGGAGCTACTCTCTGTGACACACATACAGTCTTGCATTGTGTGTCCCCCCCCCCCCCCCCTGTTTTGGAGTTGGTGATAACCCACATCTTTGAGCCACCAGGGGCCAGGCACAGTGGAACGGCCCGGGGTGGGGGACAGGGAGGCCGAGCCAGAGCTAAATGGAAGCCAGCTGTTCTATTAGCCACCCTGGGTGTGTGTGTGCTGACTGCTTATGTGTGTCTGTGTGAAAGTGTGTATCTGGATGAGATGACCTCACTACCTTTGCTCAGTATTATCTAGTGTTTGGTAGTGGCGTAAGAGGTAGCCGTGTGCAATCTGAGACAATTACAGCATGATGGGTTCCAGTTCTACTCAGACTGGGGGTTAGGCTGCTTTCCAAACAATGTCTGAAAAGGCCCCTTAGCGTCTCCTCTCCTCAGTGGGTTTCAAAGGGCTATGTAGGTGAAGGCAGCTCCTTTATTTTGCACTGCTCTTATGGTCAACTCTAAAGAAAGGGAAATGAGGATAGGAAGCTGCAAGAAATATTTGAAAGTATAAGGACGGAGATGCAAATCAACCGAGCTAGCACGTGACGTTCTGAGAACAACATGCTTCTTAGAACTTGGTGAGAGCATGGTTGTGCTACGGTTAATTTGCATATATACATGCTTGGCTTTGGAATATTCTCAGCACATTTAAGAAACTTGACAAAAAAACGTCATTTTCTACGTATTTCATCACTTTACCAGAAGTTCAAACGTGGTTACATTTCATTTCAATTTTGCTAATGTTCTAGGAATGTTCTCCAACAGAGTTGACATTGGGAATGTTCTAAAATAGTTCAGAAAAGGTTAAACAATGTTCTTCTGTGGGAATTTCCGTACTTCAGCATAACGTTTCCTACAGGTTTCCTCATGGTTCTATTTAAAGGTGTAACGGCAGCCTTCCTCCTCTTCACGAGAAGAGGAGGTGTAGCAGGGATTGGACCAACACGCAGCGTAGCCAGTGCTCAACATGTTTAATTAAACGATAAACAGTGAACACTTACAAATACAAAATAACAAAATGTGGCAAACCGATACAGCCCTATCTGGTGCAGAGAAAACACAAAGACAGGAAACAACCACCCACAAACCCCAACACAAAACAAGCCACCTATATATGATTCCCAATCAGAGACAACACAAAACACCTGCCTCTGATTGAGAACCATATTAGACCAAACATAGCAACAGACAAACTAGACGCACAACATAGAATGCCCACCCAGCTCACGTCCTGACCAACACTAAAACAAGCAAAACACACAAGAACTATGGTCAGAACGTGACAAAAGGGATGTTCTTAAATTGTTTCGAGAAGGTTAAGAAACAACGTTCTTGCCTCCTGGTGGTGCAGCGGTCTAAGGCTTGGGGCGTCACTGAGTGTGATCCCAGGCTGTTTCACAGCCGGCCGTGACCGGGAGACCCATGAAGCGGTGCACAATTGGCCCAGCTTTGCCCGGGTTAGGGGAGGGTTTGGCCGGCCGGGATTTCCTTGTTCCGTCACGCTCTAGCGACTCCTTGTGGTGAGCCGGGCGGCTGCAAGCTGACTTCGGTTGCCAGCTGGACGGTGTTTCCTCCGACCCATTGGTGCGGCTGGCTTCCAGGTTAAGAAAGCAGTGTGTCAAGAATCAGTGAGGCTTGGCAGGGTCGTGTTTCGGGGGATGCATGGCTCTCGACCTTCACCCTCTCCCGAGTTTATATTACCTCTAACAGGTGTGTTAGTGCATGGCTGGAATAAAAACCTGCACATCCAGTAGGTCTCTGTAATAGGTTTTAAGCTTGAAACAGGCCTTGATGAAGATTACGTATGTAACTCGTGAGAAAGGCCTGTCATTCGAGTTGTTGTTGCTGTGCGCACGCTGGTCGTCACTCAGGGGGAGGGAACCAGGACATTTATGGAGGATGATGTCAAAGGTGGAGGTCTGGAGCATGTCAGCCTCTCTTTCTCGCTCCCACTCTGTTTCTCGTTCTCTCCTGCTCTCTCTTTCTCTCTCTCTCTCTCTCTCTCTCTCTTGGCAGTTGGGAACTTGCTGATGTAGCCTGTTAGACTCTTGCTCAAGGTTTTCTGATGTGTTGTTGAGTGTCCTGTGTCCTGTAGTGACACGATGCTCAGCGTGTTAATGGATCAGTGCTGAGTCATGAAGACAGACAGACCGGACAGACACCCATGTTTGTTTATTTGTTTGTGATGATTGGCTATAGTGTAAGTAATCTAAGCTGGTGTTCTGGAGTGTTCTAGCTTTGATGTGTGTGTGTATGTGTGTGTAACATGTATCTACATTTTTACGGAGTACAAGGTCAAAATGTATGGGAGTGATAAAACATTGGCTGATAACATCTTGGTCATAAATGGTAACAAAGAGCTGTTTGTCTGTCCCCAGAAGAATTGACCATTAGGTACATGATGTGTTTTTCCATTTCCTCCTTGACTTGCACCGACGTCAGTATGGCTACTGCCCCCTCCCCCCCAGGCACGCGTGCCTAGAAGCCTCAGGGTCACAATACTCACTCGCCGTCGCTGGCCAGAAGTCGCACCAGGGCATCAACTGGCACCGACACGCGCCAAGAGACGAGAGTGTGACACACACACATCGGTCCTATTTTAACGTCCCCCCTCCCTTCATCCCTCCCAAATGCCCAGACAAACCACTCATCCCATTTTAGGGAGTATTCTGGTGGGGTGTTCCACTATTCCCAGAAATAGATTTAGCAAACTGGAGTTTCTCCCAAAAAAGGAGGCTTTTGCTGAGGAAAAAGTGTAGTATTTCTGGTCATGATAGGAATATATGGCTGTCCGCTGACTATGCAGGTCACTTTTACTGTGTGCAAGATGAGTCATATCACCAACCTCAGAGTTGATCTCTTGTGGAGAGTTTAGTGTGGAGGAAACTCTTAAAGGTTTTTTGTGTCATTTTTGGGAGACCACTGCGAACCCTGCAAAGGAGTTTGTTGTTGCTTTCGCCATAGAAACCCCAACGTGTGGCAAGGATTTCTGTCAGAGAAATGGTTTAGTCTGTGTTTTTTCCCCTAAAATGTTTGTGGGAGGCTCTGGGATTAAGCCAACCACTTAAGGCTACTGTATAAGCCTAGGTGCCCCTTTTTCAAAATGTGTTGATGTGGCTGTGGTATCATGGCAACGTCAGACACAGCACCTCTGTCTTATTGCATAGCTCGTCTTTGCTCATTTTTAAACTAGCAGGCTGTTCAAAACCCACATGTTATGTGACACTATCCGAGACTAGTCCAGAAAAGCAGCAGAAAAAATACAAGTTCATCTCCACTAAGTCCAGTTATGTTGGAAGAGTTCTGTGTTGATGATGCATTCCATTGCCATAAACATTGAAAATGGATGAATGTAAAAATAAATATTGCAACTCTTTTAGGACACAATCACATGTCCCCAACACTAAAGTTCTTTTGGAATTGTTAGGAACAAGTCACAGTAGGTTCTCCATTTTACTATAGCATTATACTATACATTCTGAATAAAACTGTGATAGCCCGTGATAGTCCTCAAAAACAACAGAGAGGTGGGGATGAAAAACACCTTCTCCTACCTCTCACTATACTCTGACCCTCTACCTCTTCGTCTCTTTCTCACAAAGCAAGTGCTCTCCTGCCCTGTCGGTTGGTGGCCCACTGTCCTCGCTCTTTTTCCTAAGGTGGGTTGGTGTGGTTAGGGGGTGGGAGAGGCTATATACCAGGCTCTTCGTTCGGGAGCCCCACCTGTAAAAGGCAGGCCCACTGGCTTAGTGTACACATGCTGGAGGTGACTACACCTTAACACGAGAGGACGACCGATTATGATTTTTCAACGCTGATACCGATACCGATTATTGGATGACCAAAAAAGCCAATACCGATCAATCGGCTGATAAAAAAAAAAAAATGTATTTGTAATAATGATAATTACACCAATACTGAATGAACACTTACTTTAACTTAATATAATACATCAATAAAATCAATTTAGCCTCAAATAAATAATGAAACATGTTCAATTTGGTTTAAATAATGCAAAAACAAAGTGTTGGAGAAGAAAGTAAAAGCGCAATATGTGCCACGTAAGAAAGCTAAAGTTTAAGTTCCTTGCTCAGAACATGAGAACATATGAAAGCTGGTGGTTCCTTTTAACATGAGTCTTCAATATTCCCAGGCAAGAAGTTTTAGGTTGTAGTTATTATAGGAATTATAGGATTATTTCTCTCTATACGATTTGTATTTCATATACCTTTGACTATTGGATGTTCTTTGTTCTTATAGGCACTTTAGTATTTCCAGTGTAACAGTATAGCTCCCGTCCCTCTCCTCACTCCTACCTGGGCTCGAACCAGGAACACATCGACAACAGCCACCCTCGAAGCAGCGTTACCCATGCAGAGCAAGGGGAACAACTACTCCAAGTCTCAGAGCGAGTGACATTTGAAACGCTATTAGCGCACACCCCGCTAACTAGCTAGCCATTTCACATCGGTTACACCAGCCTAATCTCGGGAGTTGATAGGCTTGAAGTCATAAACAGCACAATGCTTGAAGCATTGCGAAGAGCTGCTGGCAAACGCACAAAATTGCTGTTTGAATGAATGCTTACGAGCCTGCTGGTGCCTACCATCGCTCAGTCAGACTGCTCTATCAAATCATAGACTTAATTATAACATAATAACACACAGAAATACGAGCCTTAGGTCATTAATATGGTCGAATCCGGAAACTATCACCTCGAAAACAAAACGTTTATTCTTTCAGTGAAATACGGAACCGTTCCGTATTTTATCTTACGGGTGGTATCCATAAGTCTCAATATTCCTGTTACATTGCACAACCTTCAATGTTATGTCATAATTATGTAAAATTCTGGCAAATTAGTTCGCAACGAGCCAGGCGGCCCAAACTGTTGCATATACCCTGACTATGCGTGCAATGAACGCAAGAGAAGTGACACATTTTTCACCTGGTTAATATTGCCTGCTAACCTGGATTTCCTTTAGCTAAATATCCTAAATATATACACTGCTCAAAAAAATAAAGGGAACACTTAAACAACACAATGTAACTACAAGTCAATCACACTTCTGTGAAATCAAACTGTCCACTTAGGAAGCAACACTGATTGACAATAAATTTCCCATGCTGTTGTGCAAATGGAATAGACAAAAGGTGGAAATTATAGGCAATTAGCAAGACACCCCCAATTAAGGAGTGGTTCTGTAGGTGGTGACCACAGACCACTTATCAGTTCCTGTGCTTCCTGGCTGATGTTTTGGTCACTTTTGAATGCTGGCGGTGCTTTCACTCTAGTGGTAGCATGAGACGGAGTCTACAACCCACACAAGTGGCTCAGGTAGTGCAGCTCATCCAGGATGGCACATCAATGCGAGCTGTGGCAAGAAGGTTTGCTGTGTCTGTCAGCGTAGTGTCCAGAGCACGGAGGCGCTACCAGGAGACAGGCCAGTACATCAGGAGATGTGGAGGAGGCCGTAGGAGGGCAACAACCCAGCAGCAGGACCGCTACCTCCGCCTTTGTGCAAGGAGGAGCACTGCCAGAGCCCTGCAAAATGACCTCCAGCAGTCCACAAATGCCCGTACGGGCTCGGGAGAGACGAAGGTCGAAAGCAACGTGTCCTCCGAAGCCCAACGAAGCTGCACTGCTTCTTAACACAGTGCGCATCCAACCCGGAAGCCAGCTTCACCAATGTGTCGGAGGAAACACCGTGCACCTGGTGACCTTGGTTAGCGCGCACTGCGCCCGGCCCGCCACAGGAGTTGCTGGTGCAAGATGGGACAAGGATATCCCTACCTGCCAAACCCTCCCTAACCCGGACGACGCTGGGCCAGTTGTGCTTCGCCCCATGGACCTCCCGATCACGGCCGGCTGCGACAGAGCCTGGGCGCAAACTCAGAATCTCTGGTGGCTCAGCTAGCGCTGCGATGCAGTGCCCTAGACCACTGCGCCACCCGGGAGGCCCCTTAGTAGGCAATATTAACTAAATATGCAGGTTTAAAAATATATACTTATGTATTGATTTTAAGAATGGCATTGATGCTTATGGTTAGGTACACGTTGGAGCAACGACAGTCCTTTTTCGCGAATGCCACCGCATCGATTATATGCAACGCAGGACACGCTAAACTAGTAATATCATCAACCATGTGTAGTTAACTAGTGATTATGATTGATTGATTGATTGTTTTTTATAAGATAACTTTAATGCTAGCTAGCAACTTACCTTGGCTTCTTACTGCATTCGCGTAACAGGCAGGCTACTCGTGGAGTGCAATGTAATCAGGTGGTTAGAGCATTGGACTAGTTAACCGTAAGGTTAGAAGATTGAATCTCTGAGCTGACAAGGTAAAAATCTGTCGTTCTGCCCCTGAACAAGGCAGTTCCTACCGTTCCTAGGCCGTCATTGAAAATAAGAATGTGTTTTTAACTGACTTGCCTAGTTAAATAAAGGTTAAATAAAGGTGTTAAAAAAATTTAAATAAATAAACCCCGGCCAAATCGGTGTCCAAAAGTGCCGATTTCCGATTGTTATGAAAACTTGAAATCGGCCCTAATTAATCGGCCATTCCGATTAATCGGTAGACCTCTACTTAACATCATTTCCATCCAAATGGCTCAGGCCAGTTTTCCAATGCATTGCGCCGTTGTATTAGGCCTATGCATTGTCCAAAAGTCAGATTGTTTATATTTTACAATTTAACTAGGCAAGTCAGTTAAGAACAAATAATTTTTACAATGACAGCCTACCGGGGAACAGTGGGTTAACAGCCCTGTTCAGAACTACATATTTTTTACCTTGTCAGCTCAGGGATTCAATCCAGCAACCTTTCGGTTACAGGCCCGACACTCTAACCACTAGGCTACCTGCCGCCCCTGTATACCTTTGTTTGTAACCTTAGTCAAGGCCAATTTGATTTAAATTCAACCATTTCAAAACCATTTCAATCATTTAAAAGTGCATTCATCTATCCATGAGGATTTCACCCCTCATTTTAATTTGTAATTTGACACCAACCCAAATTTGTGAGCCGTGGACTATTCTTTCTGTCCTCAGTCAGTAAAACCCTTATTTGCCCTACTCTTCCTGAATTCCAGCTCAGTGCTTTGTAATTCAGTGCTTTCCTCTGTTTGTTTGTTTGGTAGAGGCTGACTTTTATTTACCGTAATTGCTAGGCCTCTCGTGTGTTTTGTTCCTGTTTCATGTGGACCTGACCCACAGAACAAGGTGATGTCCCTACTAGTACTGGAACACAAAACAAAAAACAAGACTGTTATCAGTGATAACAGTGTCCTCCCACATGCACACCTACACAAACATATTTGCGTAGTACACACACACACACACACACACACACACACACACACACACACACACACACACACACACACACACACACACACACACACACACACACACACACACACACACACACACACACACACACACACACACACACACAGATATTGATCTGTCACCTCAACTCAAACAGCGCCTCTGCAGAACACACAGCATTCTCTGCAGTAACTGCCAAGTGACATCAATAACCGGGAAACTCCTCACCATTTCCGAATTGGAATCTATCGGCTGCTCTCTGATTGTTTGTGCATTGCACAGGGATTGGCCAGCCACAAGATGGGTCCATCCTATCAGCTTACTCCACTGCTATCTCCCGTGATGCTGCAATTGCATTGCGGGGAAGAATGTGAGGAAATGCCGGCATCGTAACCCTCTCCCGACAGCTCTGAGTTTCCAGGAAGTGTGTGTGTGCACTGTACATGTGGGTTATCAATTTTCCAGTAGGCTGTTAGGGAGGAGGGTTAGCTGGAAGGTGTTAATGAAAGCATTACCTGGAGATGCTCTCTCTGCAGTAAGAGCTCTGTTCCAGTCAGATGCTGCAGGATAATGGTCACAATGACTCATCAGAATGCACAGCTACTGACATTAACTGACTGTTATATAGGCCTTTTAAAGGTATTTGGAGTTATTTTTTTAACTAGGCAAGTCAGTTAAGAACAAATACTGGCCCAACACTCTAACCACTAGGCTACCTGCTGCCCCTTAATGAAGGAGTGATGGAGGGTGGATTATTGTGGGGTTTCCCTTAAAAGGCAAATGTTACTGTAAAATATGCATAACCACAATGGAGGAAATATATCTGTATTTCTATAGTATGGATCTGTGTCCTTATGATTGGTGATTTTCATTTGACTGTTTTATGATTCCACCTGTTTTTGCAAGAACTGAGGTCATCCAACAGAATACACCTAGCAGCCACAGGGGGGCGATATAAGACCACAAAATGGCAACCCCCTGGCCGAGCTTATTTCCCAGACTATTGTTTTCCATTTCAGGTTGAGGGAGCGGGCCAGGCTGTCTAGACTGGCAGTGTATGGGCCGGATTCCTGCCCTATTACATCAGTTCACCCGTAGACTGTGACTCAACGGGGGCAACTAACAGACGGTTTGGGGTCCCGTCTAGAATCCCACCACAGGAAACTATCCCCCCCCCCAGAGAGAGAGAGAGAAAGAGTGAAGGAGACGCCTGGTTAGCGATGAGACTTTAGCTACCCAGCTAGCACATTTGGTTCCTTGGAAGTTGTGGGGTTGTATGTTTTTGGATTCCCATTGGTTCTGGGAACTAAGCCATACGTTTCCTGACTATGGTTCCCCGAAGGTTTTCCTGGGAGGTTTTCTTAACGTTCTGAGAAGGGAAATGATATGTTGGTGAAGGTAATTAAAAAATGTTCTGAGTGTGCAATAAATGTTGTGAATGTTTTGAACAAAATACAAAGGTTATTTGGAGGTTTTTGAATAACTTCCTAAAAACTTTCACCTGAATATTTCAAGAAGGCTTTTAAAAACGCTGCTAGCATACATTAACTGTTTTGAACTCCAAACACAGATAGGACACATGGAAATTAATTTGCTTAGGCATTAATCATGCAAACACATTTCTATTATTATTGGGGCACAGCGTCGGTTGAGATTCAGACCTATGATATTCTGTTTTCTATCCACGGAATTAGTCCACTGCACCACCAGGATGGAGCTAGCGTGCCATGATTTTTTTAACTCATACAAAGCTGTTCATTTGTCTATTCAAACAGACTCCATTTCAAAGGAAACAAGCTCCAGTGTGCCCCATTAGTGGGCGTGGCCAACACACCTGAGCACACTCCTTATAGAGAATTTGGTTGATGCTGAGAACGAAATGTTTACCTTTTTAAATAACATTCTTAGAACGTTACTAATGTTTTCTTGTGTTTTTTTAATGGAAAGTTCTGAGAACTTGACTAAATAGAGCCACGAGGAAACCTGTAGAAAACCTTATGCTGAAGTACTGAAATTGCCAGCTAACAAATATGTGGTTCTCAGAACGTTATATGCTAGCTGGGTATCCTGCAAGATTCCAAGAATGTTTTGGGAAAGTTGTATGCAAAATAACCAAATGATAACCACCCTCTAAGAAACGTATGGTACCAGAAAGTTACGTGCTAGCTGGAGACTTTAACTAGAACCATGAGTAAACCTGTTGGAAATGTTACGCAAAAGTACTGACATTTCCACAGAAGAACATTGTTTCTTAACGTTATGAACTATTTGAGAATATTCCCAATTTCAAAGCAGTTGGAGAACATTCCTAGAAAATCACCAACATTTTTATTAATTGTAACCATGTTTGAACTTTTAGGAAACATTCTGTTAAAGTAATGAAACACCAAGAGAATCATGTTTTATGTGGCGTTCCTTAAATATGCTGAGAATGTTCTAAAGCCATGCAACTATCCTGCACCATTCCCAGAAAGTTGTAGGAAGGGTCTATGCAAAATAACAATAGGACAACCCAGCTCTAAGAAAGCTCTCAGGATGATATGTGCAAGCTGGGAACCATCTAGATTCCTCACATATTGATGCATGGTGTTTTCCCTTTCACACATACTAGGGTCGCTGGTTGGCTCCCCTTCACTTGACTTGCACCACACATATTACCACCGCTGGCTGGCCTCATGGAAATGAGGGCACGCGAGCTGCATAGGGTGTACACTCCCGTATCAACCCTTCTTGGAAACACATTACCCCAGGAGAGAGGGAGAACGAGACGTACTTTCAACAACCTTCTTTTTAAATTTTAACCACTCACTCAGGTTAAACAAACAGGCATTAAAAACTGCAGTTGCTGCGCAGCACACAAACATTAACACAGAGAGAGCGAATTGAAAAGGGCGAAGGTAGCAGTTAATAAGCTGCACAGTCACATCACTACAGAAAGGGGAAGATGGAGAAAAGTTATCCCGCTCTCTCAAGGGGAAAAACCCATTACTCTCCTGGGTGGTTAAGTGAGAAACCCCTTTCATTCGCTAGCTGTTGCTGAGGGCAGATTCTGGTGCGTTGCACTTGAGTTGCCTCATGGTCTGGGTAGTGATACTACCAGGGTTGTTTACCTTGGTATGCTCTGACCTATATCACCTTCCTCCCTCGCCACCTGGTGAGGAGATGACTCCCCGACTTTTAAGTTGAACATTCTGCTCTACTTGTTTACCGTATGTCGGCAGCATTTTTCCACATCATCACAAAAAAGATCAAATGAAATTGTATTGGTCGCGTACACATGTTTGCAGATGTTATTGCAGGTGCAGAGAAATGCTTATGTCTCTAGCTCCAACAGTGCAGTAATATCTAGCCAGTACATTAACCCCCCAAAATAAGAAATAGTCACAGTCCGGAATATATATAATATATATTAAATAAATAGTGTGTATAAACAATATGGACAGTATATGAATAGAAAAGGTGTGCACAGCAGTAGTTATATAGGATGAGCCATGACTAGAATACAGTATGTACATGTGAAGTGGGTAAAATAGTATGTAAACATGATTAAAGTGACCAGTGTTCAATGACTCCATGTACATAGGGAAGCAGTCTCTAAGGTGCAGGGTAGAGTACCGGGTGGTAGCCGGCTAGTGATGTTCAACAGTCTGATGGCCTGGAGATAGAAGCTTTATTTCAGTCTCTCGGTCCCAACTTTGATGCACCTGTACTGTCTTTTCCTTCTAGATGGTAGTGGGGTGAACAGGCTGTGGCTCGGGTCGCTGAAGTCCTTGATGATCTTGTTGGCCTTCCTGTGACACCGGGCGCTGTAGATGTCCTGGAGGACAAGCGGTGTGACCCCGGGGGGCGCGTTGGGCTGACTGCACCACCCTCTGGAAAGCCTTGCGGCTGCAGGCGCCAGAGTTGTCGTACTAGGCGGGGATAGAGCCTGACAGAATTTTCTTGATGGTGCATCTGTAGACGTTTTTGAGGGACTTAAGGGGCCAAGCCACATTTATTCAGCCTCCTGAGGTGGAAGAGACGCTGTTGCACCTTCTTTACCACAATGTAAGTGTGGAGGGACCATTTTCAGGTCCTCGGTGATGTGTACGCCGAGGAACGTTTGACCGTCTCCACTGTGGTGCTGTCGATGTGGATGAGGCCGTGTGCTCTCTGCTATCAGTCAAGGTCTTTGTTTTTATTCGACATGCTGGATTGCCATAAGTAAGATTCTTCACAGATGCACTGGACACTTTCATCCTTCGCCTTGTGTTATAATGGATAAGATGGATTAATATGAATACACGATGCAGCAACAGATACCGTCTCCTCTCCCTCCTCCTCCTACTCTCTACCCCTTTGCATGGTTCTCTCTGTTCTCCGCTCTCACTTCCACCCACGCTTGTCGGTCAGTGTGTGTTTGAGAAAGAGAGGCAAGCAACATGTGTAATCTAACCTTTTCGGGGTTTTTTCAATCGGTACCACGCGCACACTCACACACACCTACACGCACACTCTCTCCCACTCTACACAACCACACAGGTAGAGAGTCATACATATTAGGTATCTGCTGAGCCAAAAAATGCATCCCTGCAGAACACACACACACCACTCTCACAGGGATCCCATCTCTCTTTCTACTCTATTGTAGCCCAATGTAATTACATTGGTTATTTCTCTGTAGTTACTGTGATTATAAAATTTATATACAAAAGCCAGAGTTTGTTTTTCCTCGTACAGCAGTATTTTTCCACTCCGCCGCTGAAAAACTGACTGTCGACATGACAAATCATAGACTGGGTTGCAAGAAAAAAAAATGGTCTTATGCAACAACACTCCAGCAAACAGTTTCAGTTCCTGGAAGCACACCCTTGCTTCTACAGAAGGCAATTCACTATTAGCTTTACTGTAAGAGGGGTGTTTGTCCAAGTACATCAGAATAAACTATTTATTCTATTTCATTTGCTTCCTGCTGCACTTATCAGCTCCGGTTTCCTTTCTGACTTGTTAGGCATAACTGTTTGCATGCTAACGTTTTGGCCAAATGTGCATCGTCATCCTTTGTGAGGAATACAGTTCACCTTGATACGGGGCCAACTCTGTTTTCAGTGTATTATATCCAATTCAAATCCAATCCTAATTAAAACGAATACATGCAGCTATTACATGCTTTGCATATCTATATGTGTTCATTTATAATTCATAACAATCTCAAGCCATTTGCATGTAAGGAGTTGGGTATGTAGGGTATGTACCCTACTTATGTTCACACCCAGCACCCTGAGCTTAGTGATGAGCTTGGAGGGCACTATGGTGTTGAAGGCTGAGCTGTAGTTGATGAACAGCATTCTCACATTGGTATTCCTCTTGTCCAGGTGGGATCGGGCAGTGAGCAGTGCCTAGGGTTTCAAAGGGTCTCAAACTTTCCCGGAAATTTTCCATGTGAAAATAAGCCCTGGAATTTGGGGGATTTTGCTTAAATTCATCAAAAAAGTTAGCTTATAACCATGAACCTTTTTTTGTGGGATACACATAAGGCAATTCTAGGTCTTGTGGCATATTTTGGTTAAACAATCCCCAATTCAATGGAATTGCAACCCTATGCATGCACAGTGCGTTCTTCCATCACATGTGCAGTGCACTCTTCCATTACATGTACAGCTGATTCTCAAGATCTTGCACATTGAGATGCTATTGAGCCCAAACTACAACACTGTCTGAGCCAAAGACTACATGCTTTCTAGGTTCTGATTACAATACTGGGTGGGGTGAATATATTTTATATGACATACATTATTTTTTGTTAACTAGTAAATAGTAGCCTACAGCAAAGTGTGTTTAATTCATTTCTAACTTGTTAACAATTTCTGCTAGTTAGTTCTTGCTACTATGTGGGTTTTAGCTTGCTTGAGCCTGCTAACTGAGGAGTGTTAATTCACCTGTTTCCATACATGTTTCATTTTAAAACAAACATTTTACAAAGGAGTTGTTTATTCTGCTTATCTATTTATCTAGATAACCGCTTATCTATTTATCTGTACATGGAATTGTATTTGGGTTTTTTTACATTTTTTTTCTTCTAATCTTTACAAGAAAATGCCACGGGCACTCTCTGATGTGTGGAGACATTTCACTGCAGCTAATGTAGAAGGAAAAGCTGTGTACATTTGCAAGTACTGTGCCAAATCATATGTGAAGAATGCAACAAAGAAGTTCCCTCTGCGCTCACAACAAGCAACCTCTGACAAAAGTCACTCTACTTCTATTCGAGATTAAAATGATAATCAGACACCTTATTGATAGCAACAGCTCATGATCCTCCTGGAATCAGAAGTTTTTTTTTTACTCAATGGAGGAACGTAGTAAGAGAAATGCTGATTAATGTCTTGCTGAGCTGTGTATGCAACTGGTTCACCTCTGATGCTCACATGCAATGTGTATTGGAAGAGAGTTCAACAGATCAAGGTCAAGCAAATCATAGAGAAAGCAGACTGTATTGCAATCATCTCTGATGGGTGGTCGAATGTTTGTGGGCAAGGAATAATTAACTACATCATCTCCACCCCTCAATCAGTATTTTACAAGAGCACAGACAAGGGGCAGACACACCGGTCTCTACATTTCAGATGAGCTGAAGGCAGTCATCAATGACCACAGAAGGTATTTGCACTGGTGACAGACAATGCAGCGGACATGAATGCTGCTTGGTCTAAAGTGGAGCAGTCCTACCCTCACATCACACCCATTGGCTGTGCTGCTCATGCATTGAATCTGCTCCTCAAGGACATCATTGCACTGAAAACAATGGATACACTCTACAAGAGAGCCAAGGAAATGGTTAGGTATGTAAAGGGTCATCAAGTTATAGCAGCAATCTACCTCACCAAGGAAAGTGAGAAGAATAAGAGCACCACATTGAAGCTGCCCAGCAACACCCGTTGGGGTGGTTTTGTCATCATGTTTGACAGTCTCCTGAAGGGGAAGGAGTCTCTCCAAGAAATGGCCATATCACAGTATGTCTATATGGACAGCCCCATCAAGAGGATCCTCCTGGATGATGTATTTTGGGGGAGAGTGGTAAGCAGCCTGAAACTCCTGAAACCTACAGCAGTAGCCATTGCACAGATTGAGGGAGACAATGTCATCCTGTCTGATGTTCAGACTCTGCTTGCAGATGTAAGAGAAATCCGTACTGCCCTGCCCACTTCACTGTTGCTCCAAGCAGAGGAAACTGCAGTTCTGAAATACATAAAAAAGCGTGAAGACTTCTGCCTGAAGCCCATACATGCTGCAGCGTGCATGTTGGACCCCAAGTATGCTGGCAAGAGCATCCTGTCTGGAGCAGAGAATAACAAGGCCTATGTTGTCATCACTACCGTGTCTCGCCACCTTGGCCTGGATGAAGGCAAGATTATTGGCAGTCTGGCAAAGTACACTTCCAAGCAAGGGCTTTGGGATGGAGATGCAATATGGCAGTCTTGCCAACATATCTCATCAGCCACCTGGTGGAAGGGACTTTGTGGATCTGACGCTCTTTCCCCTGTGGCCTCCATCATCCTCCAAATCCCACCAACATCAGCCGCCTCAGAGCGCAACTGGTCCTTGTTTGGGAGCACACCCAAAGCACGCAACAGGCTGACGAATACAAGGGTTGAAAAATTGGTGGCCATCCTGGCAAATTTGAGTCTTTTTGAGCCTGACAACGAGCCATCCTCAACAAGGTTGGAAAGTGACCGTGAAGATGAGGCCTCAGAGTCTGATGTTCAAGAAGTGGACATTGAGGAGGCCCAGGGAGAAGACGTGGAAGCCTGAGAGGAACAAAACCAAAGCTTAGGTTTCTAGACTATCATTTTACAGAGGAATGTTGAAAACATTTTTGGGAGACGCGATGGATCATTGGGGATCATTCAATATTCCCTTTTGTTGTTCAGTGAAATCATCCCATGTGAAGAGTCATCTAATTTAATTAAAGTTCAATTCATAACTAAATAGTTTTCTTTATTTCTATTGGAAGGATTTAATCATTTGCAATTATGTCTACTTATGATAAGTTGGTAGAGCATGGCGCTTGCAACGCCAGGGTTGTGGGTTCAATTCCCATGGGGGGACCAGGGTTCAATTCCCACGGGGGGACCAGGATGAATATGTATGAACTTCCAATTTGTAAGTCGCTCTGGATAAGAGCATCTGCTAAATGACTTAAATGTAAATGTAAATGTAATGGTAGTAATATTAATTTGCATATATTTCCATTAATTCCCATACATTCCCATTAATTCCCACGGAAAGTTTCCACCTCTGAATGTTCCCTAAAATGTGCAACCCTAGCAGTGCCAGAGGGTTGCTAGTTCGAAACCCAGTGCAAACGGGTGGGTGCTTAATTGAAAGGTTGCTGGCATCAATATCGCAGGTGTCACCTACCGCTAATGCTCCCTTGAGCAAGGAACTTAACCCTATAAACTGCTTATTGGGAGCTCTGCTCCAGGTTCTCCAATGTAGTGTGCGTGGACAATTTTTTAAATATATCTCTTAAATGTTGGCCACGGAGATTGGGAGCACACAGTCCTTGTGAGCGGCAGGGGCCCACGTCGACGACTCTGTCTTTTCCTCAAAGCGCGCGAAGAAGGTGTTTAGCTTGTCCAGGAGTGAGTTGTCAGTGTACGCAACGTGGCTGGCTTTCCCTTTATAATTTGTGATTGTCTGGAGTCCCTGCCACATGCGTCTCGTGTCTGAGCCATTGAATTGCAACTCCACTTTGTCACTTTACTGTCATTTTGCCTCTGATTGCCTTATTGAGGTCATAACTGGTCTGTTTGTACACATCCATATTCCTAGTCACCTTGCCATGGTTCAATGCGGTGGTTCATGCTTTCAGTTTTGTGCGATTGCTGCCACCTATCCACGGTTTCTGGTTTGGCTAAGTTCTAATCGTCACAGTAGGAACAACATCCTCCTTGCACTTCCTGATGAACCCAGTCACAGAGGTCAGTGTATACATCGACAATATTCCCTGAGGCAACACAGAACATTTCCCAGTCCGCGTGATCAAAGCAGTCTTGAAGCATAGATTCCAATTAATCAGACCAACATTGAGCAGTCCTTACCAATGGTAGTGTCTGCCTATAGACGGGGAAGAGCAGGATGGTATGATCTGAATTGCCGAAGGCAGAGTGGGGGAGGGCCTTGTAGCTGTACCGGAAGATCATCCACCACATTTTACAGTAGGGATGATGTATTTTTTGTATATGCATTGTTCTTTCGAAGGCAAACACCTATAAAATACCTATAGCACCGGTACCAATCCAAGTGCTAATGCCGCTTAGCAAGTTGCAGGCATTTACCTTTGTTGGATAACATGAACATAGCACTATTATGCCACACATACCAGTGGTGGGTTTGGCGTTAAAATGAGAATACAAAATAACCCCATACCTACTATAAAATCTGGTGGTGGATCTTTGTTATGGGACTATTTTGCTTCCACTGGTCCTGGGGCCCTTCAGCAAAAATCCACCCAAAACCACTAATTCCTTTCATTTACAGTGTTATTTAACACTATGTGAGAACAATATTTTTTGTGAACAAACGTTTAATTTTGCCGTTAAGGTTGGTAGCAAAATGGAAAATCGTTGTGGAAATCTGTTGCAGCTCAAGTCGACTACAAAATTCACAATGCATTGCTCTCTCTATGGGCTGTCTGGCTACCTAGCAAACAGTTCTCCTTCAATGGGTGAATGGGAGTCTATTGGGTGCTAACACAAAAAGATGTGAGATCATTAACTTGCTGTTTATAGTATCGTATAGTTTATGAATCGTGAAATTACATAGTTTAGAGGAAAATGGGCATGTTTCTCGACATATACACTGACTTTGAGACAAGATTGTGTGACGATTAGCTTAGCAACCGCGTGGCGCAGCATGACAACGTGAACGTGATTGATCGACAGTTTGCTGGGTGAGGCGTCAGGCGTTCTTTCATTCATTGGATTCCTATCTCCTTTCTAAAATATCTCTGACAACGGCACCATGCAATGCACCTTGGACTAAACAGGCAGACAAATAGGAGAAATGGGCTAGACCCTCTGTTAAATTACGGAGGCTGAAACTTGGGCACAAGTTGATCTTCCAGCAAGACAATAACCGCATGCACACATACAATTCCACAAATAAATAGTTAATTGATCAAAAAAAGTATCTGGACCCGTGGTTTGAATTGAAGAGGGGAGACCATGAGCACAGAGGAAGGATATCAAAGATCTGTAAAGACTTTGGATGGAGGAATGGTCTAAGATTCCTCCCAATGTCTTCTCCAATCTCATAAAACATTTTAGAAAAAGGTTCAGTTACGTGATCCTCGCAAGTTGAGGTATTGAAAACGGGTACCAATATTTTTGATTTGCTATCTTTTTGATAAAAAGTTATTACTTGTTAAACAAAATCTCTTTTGTGTCTGGTAATTAAAAGGTTAATGAAATATATCCATAGCATATCTATAGCGCATTCATGCTATGCAAGAGCTCATATTTAGGTATCTTAATAGATGCATCATTACAATGACAGCTTAGTGTCATCATAATTGCTGTTCTCAAAAGTGTTCTCCCATACCAGTGTTAAATATGCCAAAAGGCCAAACCACGTTTTTAAATTATGCTGATATAAAGGCTGTACCAGAAACATTTTGGCCGGTATAGGCCCTTGATCATCTTCTTCTTGAGGTCAATGGTGCTTGAAGATCCCCACAAGGTTGAATCCTCAAGGTCAGGGGTGGAAAGAGTACTGAAATATCTTACTTAAGTATAAGTACTGTTACTTTAATGAAAATATACTCAAATAGAAGTAAAACTACTGGTGTGAAAAACTAATCAAGTAAAAAGTAGCTCATTTAAACAGTACTCAGAGTAAAAACATTGACCTTTTATAGCTACACTGAACAAAAATATAAATGCAACATGAAACCATTTCAAACATTTTACTGAGTTAAAGTGTACTGAGTTACAATAAGGAAATCAGTCAACTGAAATACATTCATTAGGCCCTAATCTATGGATTTCACATGACTGGGAATACAGATATGCATCTATTGGTCACAGATACCTTTAAAAAAAGAAAGGTCTTACCTTAAAATGTGATACTACGAACTGGCCCTGACTGACCCCGCAGACCCGGGCCAGCTGCGCAACGCCATCTCCTCCCACGGAGCCACCATCAGTAGGCACAAGGAATTGCTTCATGGTCTTATGGAGGGGGTCCAAACGTTGGCTGAACGCCATTACCAGGCGTTGGACATTTTGCTGGAGAAATTACGCGGGTTGCAGCCTACCACGGTGGTAACCCCACAGCCCCTCAGTAACTCAGCTGTGAGCATCGCTGTTTCATCAGTCACTCCACCTTCTCAGGAGTCCCGCTTACCTCCCCCGGAACGCTTCAACAGAGAGCTGAGCACCTGTCAGGGGTTTCTAGCTCAGTGTGCCCTCGTCTTTGAGTTTCAGCCCTCCTCCTTCCGCTCGGATTGCTCCAAGATAGCCTACCTCATCACGCTGATGTCCGGGAGGGCTCTCACCTGAGCTACTGCTGTATGGGAACAACATCCAGCTATTTGTGTTATTCTGGAGGGGTTCGTGGGAGAGGTGAAGAAGGTTTTTGATGCCACGTTCTCCGGGAGAGAAGCTGCCTGGAAGCTAATCCAGCTTTGGCAGGACTCCCGCAGTGTGGCAGACTATGCAGTATAGAGTGCTTGGAACCAGGAAGTGCTATTCGATGTGTTCTTGCACAGCGTCTCGGAGGAGGCCAAGATCTCGCTTCCCTCATCGTGTTGACAATCTGTATCAATGGGAGATTACGGGAAAGACGGAGGGAGAGAATTTGATTTCGCTCGCACATCCAGAGATTCCACCTTGCCTTCGAGTCATCCTGGAGGTCCCTGACGGTCCCATTGCCAAGAGAACCCGAGGCTTCCTGACCTCTGGTTGTCACCGCTTCCCGAGCCTATGCAACTAGGCATTGCTGGGCTGTCGCCAGCGGAACGGCAATACAAGATCAACACGAAGAGTTGTCTGTATTGTGGGACTCTTGGTCATTTTGTGTCATCTTGTCCTTTAAAAAGACCAGGCTCGCCGGTAGGACCGAATACTTTGGTGGGCCATATGAAGAACTTTTCTGCTTCCCTTGCTCTCACCCCTTTTCATGCCATTCTGCTGTGGGGAAACCATTCTACATTTCTCCGGGTCCCATTGACTCTGGGGCCAATGAGATCTTTTTGGACGCTACCGTGGCTTCCGAGTTGAACAGCCGCTCTCCATTCCCATGGATGTTAGAGCACTGGAAGGGCGCTCCATAGGCCGGGTCACTCATAACACCACTCATAATACCGGGTGTCAGGGAATCACAGCGAGACTGTTCAATTTCTGCTCATCAAGCCTCCTCAGATTCCCGTGGTTTTGTGATTCTCCTGGCTCCAACAACACAATCCCCTCATCAGCTCGTCCATGGGTGCCATCCTGGGTTCTGCCATGGCCATTGTCTGAAGTCAGCGCAACCTGCCCGGGACATTTTCCTGGAAGCTTGGAAGGTGCCCCCGACCTCTCCGCCATCCCCGCGGAGTACCAGAACCTCCGTGAGGTGTTCAGCAAGGCCCGGGGCCACTTCACTTCTGCTGGCACCGACCCTATGATTGCGGGATTGACCTTCTCCCTAGCATCACGCTGCCCCGGGCTCGTCTGTACTCTCTGTCGGGACCGGAGACCAAGGCTGTGGAGACCTACGTTGGGGACTCACTAGCTGAAGGATTTATCTGTCCCTCTTCCTCTCCCGCCGGCGCAGGGTTCTTCTTCGCGCTTGTGCATTAACGACCGGGGACTCAATGACATTACTGTTAAGAACCGTTACCCGCTACCACTCATTTCCTCTGCCTTCGAGCCGCTCCAGGGGGCCACTGTTTTTTCCAAGCTGGATCTACAGAACGCCTAACACCTGGTGCTGATACGAGAGGGGGACGTGTGGAAGACCGCCTTCAACACGGCCAGCGGCCACTACGAGTATCTGGTGTTGCCTTTTGGCCTCACCAACGCCCCTGCTATGTTCCAGGAACTAGTAAACATGTTGAACCAGTTCGTCTTTGTCTACATTGATGACATCCTTGTCTTCTCCAGCTCCCCCCAAGAACACGTGCTCCACGTGCCAATAACCGGGTGTTCCGGGACCTCAAACACCGCTTCACCACTGCTCTTATCTTTGTTCATCCTGACCCTTCCTGTCAGTTTGTGGTGGAGGCCGATGCTTCGGATGTCGGAGTGAGGGATGTCCTGACCCAACGTTCTGCACTGGACCTTAAGCTGCATCCCTGTGCCTTCTTCTCCCACCGCCTCAACGCCACGGAGAGGAACTACGATGTGGGGAATCGAGAGCTTCTCATGGTGAAGATGGCGTTGGAGGAATAGAGGCACTGGCTGAAAGGGGCGGAACATCTGTTCATTGTGTGGACCGACCACAAAAACCTGGAGTAGTTCCGCATCGCCAAGCGCCTCAACTCCAGGCAAGCGAGATGGACCCGGTTCAACTTTTCCCTCTCTTACTGGCCTGGGTCCAAGGACGTCAAGCCGGATGCCCTCTCCTTCGTGCCTGGTGATGGCACTCAGCTGGTGTATAGGGAAACAGGTCCGGGAGCGCAGCAGTCCTAGCCAAAACCTGGGGGGGGGGGGGGGGGGCAGATAACCCGGATGTTTGTGCCTGACGCTGTCCGCTCTGCGGTTCTGGAGTGGGCCCATTCCTCCAGGCTTGCCTGCCACCCGGGCTCCTGTCGGGCCCTGGCCTTCGTGCGACAACGCTTTTGGTGGCCTACTATGGTTCCAGATGTCGCCGCGTTTGTCGCCGCCTGCATGGTTTGTGCTCAGAACAAGACTCCTCAGCAAGTCCGGCTGGTCTTCTGCAACCTCTGCCTGTCCCTCAATGTCCCTGGTCCTACATATCCCAGGATTTTGTCACGGGTCTCCCCCCGTTCTGAGTGCAACACTCCCATCCTGACTGTGGTCAAATGGTTTTCCAAAGCCGCCCACTTCATTCCTCTTCCCATGCTACCCTTGGCCAAGGAGACGGCCCAGCTTATGGCGCAGCATGTCTTCCGGATCCATGGACTGCCCGTGGACATGGTCTCCAACCGGGGTCCTTAGTTCTTGTCCAGGTTCTGGAAGGCGTTCAGCACCCTCATTGGGTCATCGGCTAGCCTTTCCTCTGGGTTCCACCCCAGTCTTCCCTGAGCTGGAGGAAGAGGTGGGCATACCTTCTGCCCAGATGTTTGTCCGTCGCTGTCGTTGTACCTGTAGGAGAGCCTGGTCGGCCCTCCTTAAGACCACCTCCCAGGTATCGATGACAAGCGGATAGCCATCGGACCCCGGATCCTTGGGCAGAAGGTATGGCTACCACCCGGTATCTGCCCCTCCGGGAGGAATCCCGCAAACTCTCCCCCCGGTTTATCGGCCCGTTCCCCATCTCCAACATGATTAACCCCTCTGCTGTTCGTCTTCTGTTGCCCCGAACCCTTCGTATACCGGCCACCTTTCATGTGTCCAGGGTTAAGCCCTTTGTCTCCTGTTTCGTCAAGCCTACCAGTGTTTTTCCCTCTGTTCCTGTCTCCTGATTGTTCCTGTTTTTTCCCGGGTTTGACCTTTTCTGCCCGCCCTGACCCTGCCTGCTGTCCTGTATCTTTGCCCCACTACTCTGGATTATCAATCCCTGTTGCTGTAGTAAATAATTGTTAGTTCGACACAGTCTGCATTTGGGCCTTACTTTCAAATGCGATAGCAGGCCATGGAAGAACTGGGACATTGTCATCTTCCAGGAATTGTGTAGAGATCCTTGCAACATGGGGCTGTGCATTATCATGCTGAAACATGAGGTGATGACGGCGGATGAATTGCATGACAATGGGCCTCAGGATATCGTCATGGTATCTCTGTGCATTCAAATTGCCATTGATAAAATGGAATTGTGTTCGTTGTCCGTAGCTTATGCCTTCCCATACCATAACCACGCCTCCATTATGGGGCACGCTCTTCACAACATTGGCATCAGCAAACCCCTCGCCCACATGATGCCACACACCCCGTCTGCCATCTGCCCGGTACAGTTGAAATCGGGATTCATCTGTGAAGAGCACACTTCTCCAGCGTGTCAGTGGCCATCGAAGGTGAGCATTTGCCTATTGAAGTCGGTTACAATGGCGAACTGCAGTTAGGTCAAGACCCTGGTGAGGACGACGAGCACGCAGATGAGCTTCCCTGAGTCGGTTTCTGACAGTTTGTGCAGAAATCATTTGGTTGTGCAAAACCACAGTTTCATCAGCTGTCTAGGTGGCTGAAGAAGCCGGATGTGGAGGTCCTGGACTGGGATGGTTACACGTCATCTACAGTTGTGAGGCCGGTTGGACGTATTGCCAAATTCTCTAAAACAATGTTTTTATGGTAGAGCAATTAACATTACATTCTCACTCAACAGCTCTGGTACAATTCCTGCAGTCAGCATGCCAATTGCACACTCCCTCAACTTGAGAGGTCTGTGGCATTGAGAGGTCTGTTGAGAGGTCTGTGGTTGTGAGAGGTCTGTGGTTGTGTGACAAAACTGCACATTTTAGTGTGGCCTTTTTATTGTCCCCAGCACAAGGTGCACCTGTGTAATGATCATGCAGTTTAATCAGCTTCTTATTGTGCCACACCTGTCAGGTGGATAGATTATCTTGACAAAGGAGAAATGCTCACTAACAGGGATGTAAACACATTTCTTCACAAAATGTGAGAGAAATAAGCTTTTTGTGTGTATGGAAAATTTTTGGGATCTTTAATTTCAGCCCACGAAATATGGGACCAACACTTTACATGTTGTGTTTATATTTGTGTTCACTATACAAACTGAAAAAGTTTGAGGGTTTATCTACTCTTGCCTCGCTTGATATTACCTCATATCGCTCTGGCTAACATTAGTTGTTGATCTTAGAGAGGGAGAGAGAGCCTACCTTTTCATTCTTGTTTGATCAATAGGGCTGTAAGTTCCCAAATGTAAGAGGACTCGTGTGGTATTTATATATTTGCAGAAATCAATTCAGGTGCATTTTGTGGCTTTTTGGCGAATGCATTGTAATGGTCTAAAGTTGCTACTGCCTATAAACACACCGTCCAAGTCAAAGTATATTATGGCAAGTTTCCTTGTGGCAAATGGCTTATAGGCCTACAGTAGCTCTGATTGGCTATGGCGCACCGGTCTGTGTAGCATCCGGTCCTGGACAAGATTGACACATTTTTATTAGGTTTAATTTACTGCAGTGTCTATTAATTGTCCAACCTCACGGCCACTTTCCCACTCTAAAATTGCTGTAGAATTTTTAAAAATGCCTTACTCTACGTCATTCCCAAAAAAGTATGAAAATGTGAAAATTACTATATAAAAAAGGCGTCATTCTTCCTGGGGATGTATATGAACAGATATACTGTTCTTTAAATCTCTGGGAAATCTCTAGAGACATGACCCTATTTAAGAATGGCGTGCATTCCAGCCGTTATGGTTAAGTGCATCAGCAAGGGAACTGTGTGTCCCTGCTCCAGGCACCGTCATTTGGATTGTGGTGGTGGTTTCTAATGAAGCGAGTCCGTTGACAAGCCCTGGGTCCACACAGGCAGTGCGTGTGCATTCCTAGTGTTCTATTGGCGGGAATGTGAGGACGCTGTGAGCCAGAGGGTGTCAGGCAGGCTGCATTCACATCCTCTCCCCAGCCGCTTCAGGCTACACTTGTTTCTTTCCCTCTCTTTCACTCTTTCCTTACATGACACGTGTTGAGCCGTATTCTGAGCAGAGCGCTTACCTGGCTCCCACGGATGGAGGGGCAGGTTGAGCTTGGCCTGTGCATGCCTCTCCTTAGCCCCCCTGTGGTTTGGGTGAAAAAGTACAGCTTATGCACTTCCAAGCAGTAGCGTTCAACCAATCTATGGTAGGGAGCCTAGGGACTTGAACCTGTCATCATAGTGTTGTCATTGCAGGATTAGTCTATATACTTTGGGGTTAGTCCATAACCATACTGAAAACCCAGCATCAGCTATCATGTCTGCTTATAATGTCTGTTATGTCAAGTTATTGTCCATCTAAGGAACAAATGCATGGAAGAGATTTCACTATATCCATACAAGCTCTGAGAGTGAGAAGCAGTGACATTATACTGTATATGCACATTATGTTGGTTGACATAGTATACAGTAGAGTGTCTCCAGAATCAAACTAAAATGTAAAATCTACAGTGCACCTAAAGGACAATATGGCCGTACTGCTTACATAGCACCGATTCGTCAATTCAGTTCGCTTTCTTGCATACCTAGTAAGGTTTGAATAGAATACCAGAAGGAAGTCATACGCAGTGAAACAGGGCTCTACGGAACTTAACAACACATTAGCATTTCCCGCTCATCTGCCCTGGCATGCCAAGGAAGCAACGACATTTAGCCTGTGCTATTAGCAACATGTGACATGATGTCGCCGACACAGAGTAATGTTGTTGGAATGATGTTCGAAAGACAAAGTCAGCCAGTCGCCTTAAAAAAAAAGGCTGCATTGTCTTGTTCAGCTGCAAGCCAACTTGTTTTGAGCCGTTTGAATTGTCTAATGAGTATTGAATGCGACCACCTCCTGTCCAAAGAATGGCTGCTGCATTGGACTGGAATAGTTGTATGTTAAATATTTCCGGAAAGAATGGATGGTAGCTAGACAGACTAGTACTGTAGTAGGCTAGATGAAAGCACTGATGCGCTGGTCAGATTTGGGGGGCAGGAGGTAGAGAGAGATTACTGGAAATAGCCGTCAAGAATCAACCCGGGCTGGAGAAAAACTGCCGGAGGCAAATGTCATTACGCTGCATGACATTTCTTTGAAACTGAATGTTATTTTGGTTTTGTGACGAGAAGAGTGCCAATTCGACAACGCGTGGCATTTCCCATGTCATAGCAAGTGAAATCCCATTGACTATATAATGATGCCGGAATGCAGGTACTGAGAGTGGTGCTAGCATTCCCCTGAGCAGAAGACTAAGGTTTTGTGGTATGCGACTGGTGTATTGGATCTGATAACTTCTGTCAGGCAGGCTTTACTTGTTTTGTTCTTTCTCTGGTGTGGCCTTGAACTTTAACAAGCGTGGCCTTCCTGACAATTATATTAGCTTTGGAGACGCTTAGCATCTTGGCTCCACGAGTCCTCTCCCCTCCCGTCATTCATTCCTGTCTTGTTCCAAATGTCCGTTCGACTGGCACAGCCAACCACGTGAGTGGTTAGAGACTGAAAGGAAACCTGACACTAGAGCGTCAGGAGCGGGAAAGGCAAGGCGCGGGAAGTCCAGAGCGGCGTAACACTGCCAGCTAGGGCAAGGTCTGCTGGGACTGGGCGGGCAGCGAGAGAGGGAAAGGGGGGAGAGAGGTGATGGGGGGAGGAAAAGAGAGCTTAGAACAAGACCGAGAGGGTTGGAGGGAAGGTTGTAAAAGGCAGGGTTTGAGGGAGGGAGAGGGAGAAAGGGAGGGTAAAAAATGGGGGAAATTATGTTGTCGGTTAGAGGGTGGTATCAACCGGTAAATCTGCTCCCTGACCCACAGGGAGTTTCAGTGTGAGAAGAATTCCAGTAGTTTTTACTCATCTTTGAATCTTTCGTCACTCAGCTTCCCTTCTGTGTATGTGTGCTTGCTTGTCTGTCTGTGTTTGTCCAGCCTGGTCTCATAGACTAGACATAACGTAGTAAACGTAAATCCCAAAATGCTCAAATTAGTTACTTTTGGATGGTTACATAAGACATAAGTTTTCTTAAGGCGAAACGAAAGTAGGGTGGTTGGTCAGGGTTGATATGCGGCAACCCAAAGGGCGAATGTCTAGTAACCCAAAGGTTGCTAGTTCGAATCTCATCAGGGACTACTTAGCATGTTAGCTAACCCTAACCCTTTAACCTAACACCTAACCCTAACCCCTAGCCTTGTTAATGTTAGCATTAGCCACCTAGCTAATGTTAGAAACAACAAATTGGACATATCATAATTTTGCACATTTGTAACATATTGTATGAATTGTAATTCGTAACATATTGTACGAAATGGATGATGGACATCCACAAAATAATACATACCATGCGAAACCTAACATATTATTCTAATTGGGGCTTTTGAATATACTTGAACTATGTTATGTCTACCAATGAGTCCAGGTTGGTCTGTCTGTCTGTCTCCCTTACTTACTCTCCTCCCTTTTGAAGAAAGTCAGGATTATACAGCTATTTTTCTATGTTCAATGTTGGGTGGTTCTGGGAACGTCTTTCACACACAGCTGGCTCTGTGTACATACTTATTTCAAATCAGACTCTCCTCCCCCGCCGACCTTGCTCTCCCAGCCAAGACTGTCCAAACTGACCTCAGCTCAGCTGTCAGAGGGGCATCTCATTTCTACGAGGACTCATTTATTGGCTTTTATTTTTAGATGGATCTAGAATTAAATGCAGGTTGGGCATTAGTCACTTCTGACCCACTTTCGATTGATGCTCTCATGTACACTCATTCACGCACACCCACACCCACAGTCTCATAGGCCCGTATCAGGTGCTGCTTTATCTGGGAGCCTTTATATGAACTTTCTGTACAGGGTGTGTGTTTCTTTGACTTTCTTCCCGCTTTCTCTCTTGGCACATAGAGCACCGCGTCTCGCCGCCTGGCATTCCTTCCCGCTTACGGCCATGGCACAGGGGTCAACTCTCCTTTACAGTGCCTGCCTGGCACTCCCAAAGAGTGGGCACCACTTGGCATATGGTGATGCCAAGTGGAGCTGAAAAGAGTTCTGCCATGCAGAACACCGTGTCTGTAACAGTTACTGGTGCAACGGACTGCTTTATTATGGCCACCTATAAGCGCCCTCAGAGAATGTGTTCTCATTCAACCTTCCTGTGTGAAAACAACCATCACATTTAAAAAGAGGGGAAGGGAAAAGGAGTTTGGAATGTTGCAGTTCACGATTGTATTGTGCACATCGCCTATGGTTTATCCACTATTTACTTCAACTATTTACTGCACTATTTACTTCAACTATTTACTGCATGTAAATTTACTGCGTAAATTATCACCACCATTTCAGTGCCACCATTTCAGTGATATGGTAAAAAGAAGATTTGATGATTAATCCCGATGAAAGGATTGTGAGTAATGCCTTCTTTTTTGAGCATTCAAGCTAACAGAAAATGTCACCCAGAGACACCCTAAACATCTATAATCTACACCAGTGAGCTTGGGAAAAAACCCTAGTCGCTTCAACCTGCTGTGTCTCGTGTGTACCTCTCTCTGTTTTTCTGAGATTGATGAGAAGACCTGGGGTCCTTCCCAGCCAAGCCAAATCAAGCCTGTCCAGCCCCGCCTGCTCATAAATCCGGCTACTAGCCTTAATAGCCTCTATCAGCTAGATCAACAAGAAGCCGTGTCTCTTCTCAGGCCTCCGTGTCAAGCTTCACCCTCCTCCTTCGAGGGGTGCTGGTTCCCACACTTCAACCACCCACACTGTCCCCTCCTGGGGTGCCCTGACCCCCACTTCCATCATTAGTAGAATATCACCCCCTGCACCCTTACCCTCTCCCTTCCTTCCTTCCTTCCTTCCTTCCTTCCTTCCTTCTTCCATCTCTCCTCCTACGTTCCCTCCATCATTCACTTCCTCTTTAGCTCCTCCTTGCTCCCTCCCACCCACTCGCTCCCTCCTGTCTGATTCGGGTCAGGTTAGTGCACTTAATTTCTTCTCTCAGACAGGCCCTGGTTAGTTCCTGATGTCACGGTGGTCTGTAGTGTTCCCCTGGCTCTCCCATGACCCAGAGTTGGAAGTGTGAAACCCTGAGGGGTCCGCTCCCTGGAGGCAGGGGGGCCTCTGGCTGGTTGATTTTGACGCCCTCTAGCCAGGGTGCAGGCACTTTTCCCAGGACTGGCCACAGTACGGACACCCCTTCCCCATCCCCTATGGTGAACTCTGGGTGAGCTGATCATACTTTCTGAAAACTTGGTTCCCCTGCAGACCAGGTGTGGGTGTGTGGGTAGGAGTATGGCTGTGTGCATACTCCCTGATGTTGTTGATGACAACAAAACACTGTGTCCTCAAGTTTCAGTTCATTCAGTTTTTTTCTGATCTCTACTAACACTCAATTCACTTTGGTGGCCCGGATAAGTGTAGTTATGGTGTAGTAGTTTTGTTAACTTCCTTCATGTTTATGTACCTGTCGAAATTTCCTAGCAGCAATCGTGTCCCCAACAATCATTAATGGAACAGAGCTGTTTGTCCCCAAGCATTCCCAGATGACACATTAGCTACATGGTGTTCTCTGCCCTTATTTACACAGACACACTCTCTTCCGTACACAAACACATATATACCACGGGTACATGCACAAACACACACATTAGGGGGGGTAGGTATAGGTAACTGTGTGTGTGTGGTACTGCCTGCTCCATACCCCAGTTAAACAGGAGTGAAAGAGGGGAGGGTCAAACTTACATCGAAACATTTAGAGTTTGATAAAAGTCCAGCTACCACAACAATGCCTGAGGTTTAAGACAGTGCCATGAAATATTCAGCGCTGTCATTTATACAGTAGATCACTGTTTCAAGCTTACAGCTGGAAACCGTCAGAGCGGACTTCACCCGGGCGCGAACATGGTCGCAAGTCAGTAGGCCCAGTAGGCCCAGGCCTTACCACTAGCCCTTTGTGTGTGTGTGTGTGTGTGTGTGTGTGTGTGTGTGTGTGTGTGTGTGTGTGTGTGTGTGTGTGTGTGTGTGTGTGTGTGTGTGTGTGTGTGTGTGTGTGTGTGTGTGTGTGTGTGTGTGTGTGTGTGTAAATATAGTGCCGCATTTGACAACTGCCTGCCTGACGGTTGTCGTCGTTGGTGTTAGCCAATAATACTGTTTGTGCATCACTGTCTCGCGGGCTCCAGAGTTTCCAGCCAGACCGGTATTTGTACAGTGTAGTCGCCAGGGGTTTTGCTCTGATATTTAAAGCATGGCCTTTCATGGCCTCCCATTAGTGGTGGAGGTGGTCGGCGTATAGGTTCATATTTTTGGGACTTCTTATTCTGTAAATGGCACTTTTTACGTTACCCAAAGACCGCTTCTAAGTTAGTATCCAAATGATATCTTCATCCACAAGAATTCTTATTTTATCATCTTGAACTCTGAAAGCCCTTGCTTTTTTTATCGTCCTGTTTTCCGTGAAATCTTTTCTCCCCAATTTGAACAAACATGGTGTGTGTCGACGACTAATGTGCAGAAGCTCAGGGGGTATCTATGTATGTTCAAGGCCCCTCAAGTTCCCCTGTGTACGAGATGTTCTCACAAAAGAACACAAACAAAAGAAAGACTTCAGAAGAGTGGTGGACCTGAGAGCATTGAAGTGTTTATCTCCCCAGAAAGATATTTCCGAGATGCCCGAATCTGAAATAAATACAGCAGATCATATATATCCACATGACCTTTCTCTTTAGGCTCCTCATTGTGGAAAGTTTTCAGTAAAACTGTTGCAGAAATAATTTCCCAATATCGCTCTATGATTTGGCTCCAGTGTCCTTGTTTGTTTGCATGTCCTTGGGAACTACACCTGCATTATCAGTGAGGAATCGATATGCTATTGCTTGGAGGTTGTTACTCATTATAAAACAAGTTGTTTGGATCCCGGATGCTGATTGGCTGATGTGCTGGAGTTGTGGGTCAACAACTCCTGCAAAATACCATGACGTGTTAGTGTTTCTCCGCAACCCTGTCAGGAAATTCATAAACTTAATTTCCTTCGGGAAAAGAGCATCTATACATTTACATGCTACTATCTGGTTTGCAAAAGTTGGGGGTTTATAAACATACCTGTCTACCTCTAAGACCTGTGCAACAATGTATCATTTTACAAATGTGATCTCTCCCATGCCAGCAAAGAAGAGGAAAGCACTGGCTGTCACCAAACAGTGCCAGGACCATGGACAGTTCTTCCACTCGTGTGCCATCAATGGAAACGTCACTATTAACATCACCTACTAGCTTGGTTAGGTCAAACTCGCCAACCATAATAGTTGTTCCCTATGTAGGCCTATTGGATATTTATTAAATCATTATTTATTGAAGTCAACATCGAATCATTAGAACAATTCGAATCAAACGATAATTTGTGGTTTCTCAGGCATTACTGCTTAATTAACTGTCACTGTAAACATCTTTGTAACGTGACATTTTAGCAGCTCACCTACTAACCTCTGGATCGGCTATTCCCAATCTGGGGTACGCCAAATAAAATGTGATTCACATTTTCAAACAGTCCATTTAGACTTTCCAACGGGGCTATACATTTGGATGATGTTTTTTCCTCGCCTAAGTAGCCTCGTTTCACTGCCAAAAATAAAATGAAACCAGCTAGTGTTCAGCGAAATAACAACACAATGTCAAGTACAAGTAGCCTAGTCAAATAAATAACATCTAATCTCATTAACCGTTAGTCTCTCGCGGGAATTCCACTAACGGTCCGTATGTAGCCAAACATAGCTGCTGCTCGAAAATTAATAAATGGTTAAAAAAAGTAGGGCCCGCATCCATAGAGACACATACCAGCTCTACTGGTAGTACTACTACCAGCAGTACTACACCTGCACTTGTCGACGAAACAAGTTGTTCTGCTTCCACGAGTACATCCAATGCTAGCACCGAGTGGCTAGGTCAGGCAAGCCCCATACTATTGTGGAGGACTTAATTCTTCCTGCTGCCACAGATATGGCTGGGACAATGCTGGGGGAAAAGGCCAAAAAAACTATACAGACAATGCCTTCATCAAACAACACAGTTTCACGACGCATCAGTGACATGGCAGGAGATGTTTTGAAACAATTACTGCTTCGCATACTAGCCATTGAATTCTATGCGTTACAGCTGGATGAGTCAACAGACTTGGCGGGCACAGCTCCTGGTATATGTCCGTTACGTTTATGGGGGCTCAATTAAGGAAGACATCCTCTTCTGGAAACCAGGACAACTGGAGAGGATATTTTTAAAGTACTGGACAGCTTTGTGACATCAAATGGACTTTGGTGGTTAAGATGTGTTGGTATCTGTACTGATGGCGCAAAAGCCATGACAGGGAGTCATAGTGGAGTGGTAACACGCGTGCAAGCAGTTTCTCCCAACGCCACTTGGGTACACTGCAGCATCCACGAGAGGCTCTTGCTGCCAAGGGAATGCCTGACAGATTGAAAGACATTTTGGACACTACAGTGAAAATGGTTAACTTTGTTAAAGCATTATGCAATGATATGGGCAGCCACCATGTAACGCTTTTACAACACAGAAATGCTCTGGTTATCAAGGGGCAAAGTATTGACACGTTTTTTTTAAATTGAGAGATGAGTTTAAAGTTTTCTTTACTGACCATCATTTTCACTTGTCTGATCGCTTGCATGATGACGAGGTTGTCACACGACTGGCCTATCTGGATTATGTTTTTTTTGCCTGAATGATCTGAATCTAGGATTACAGGGACTCTCCGCAACTATATTCAATGTGGGGGACAAAATTAAGGCTATGATTAAGAAGTTGGAGCTCTTCTCTGTCTGCATTAACAAGGACAACACACAGGTCTCTCCATCATTGTATGATTTTTTTGTGTGCAAATGAACTCAAGCTTACGGACAATGTCAAATGTGATATAGCGAAGCACCTGAGTGAGTTGGGTGCGCAATTACGCAGGTACTTTCCCGAAACAGACGACACAAACAACTGCAATCGTTATCCCTTTCATGCCCTGCCTCCAGTCCACTTACTGATATCTGAACAAGAGAGCCTCATCGAAATTGCAACAAGCGGTTCTGTGAGCCATTGCCAGATTTCTAGACAGGGCTGCGCTCCGAGTATCCTGCCTTGGCAAATCGCGCTGTTAAGGCACTGATGCCCTTTGCAACCACTTACCTATGTGAGAGTGGATTCTCGGCCCTCATTAGCATGAAAATGAAAGACAGGCACAGACTGTGTAGAAAAATGATTTAAGACTGAGACTCTCTCCAATACAACCCAACATTGCAGAGTTATGTGCATCCTTTCAAGCACACCCTTCTCATTAACCTGTGGTGAGTTATTCACAATTTTTGATGAACAAGTAAGGTTTTATATGTAAGATGGCTAAATAAAGAGCAAAATTATTGATTATTATTATTATTTGTGCCCTGGTCTTATAAGAACTCTTGTCACGAGTCGGGTTGTGACAAAAACTCACACTCATTCTTATATTAAATAAATGTATCGTACGTGTGTGTGTGGCAGGTTTACAACGATGGCAAGAAACAACATTTGAGAGTGCACGGGACAATTAAATGTTTGGGAACCACTGCTCTGGATGAAAGGAGTCGGCATTCTCTTTAATGTTAATAGCTGACTTTTTTTTCTGTGTATTAGTCCGATGTTAGTCCTTACGTGTCCCCTATATATTCAGTAAATTATCTCACCAACGATGGCTTTGATAGCCGATGCAATACATGTAGACACTTCACTTTTTATTCATTGCGTAGCTCATTGTCAGGAAATTAGAATGGTGTCATTTGGGTGTTGTTGGTGTCACTTATGGCATAGATGAATGGAGGTCGAATGCATACAGTAGGAATATGCATTCTTATGCGTTCATGGGAACATTGCTTACATCCGGCTCATTGTCCACCCTCCCTCCCAAAAGCCTGGGACGAATGAGAGAGCCAAGCCACAGGGTCAGTAGCTTAAGGCCAACATCTCTCACACACACACACACACACACACACACACACACACACACACACACACACACACACACACACACACACACACACACACACACACACACACACACACACACACACACACACACACACACACACACACACACACACAAATATATATATTTTTCTCCATATTATGTCTATCTATGTTAAGCTACCAAGAAAAGGGCTAAGAATAGCCCATATTAATATATGTAACCTTAGAAATCTAATCAAATCAAAGTTTATTGGCCACGTACACAGTTTAGCAGATGTTATAGCGGGTGCAGCAAAATGCTTAAGTTACTAGCTCCTAACCTTTTACTGCAGTGGGCTAAATCAGGGTCACAATCAGGGTTTCTTGGTAGTCTTAAACAAATCTACTTTGAAACAAAAGTATACACCTCACACACACGGTTATGGTCTTTAAATAAAAGACACCTGTACCATGTCAGATATAGAGTTGAAATGGATTACATTTTGAGTTTACATCCCAATATTAAACTTTATATACATAACAGAATATAAAATATAACAAAACCCTTTGATATAGAAACACTGGATTTTCAGCGTTTGAAAAAAGTAACAATGTCTATGAATTATGAAAAATATTCACAAGTACACAACCCTCCGCAATGACTGGTCTGGCTAGTTTCATAACTTCTCTTCACAGTTTTCCAGTGCAAACAGCATGTTAGCTAGTATAACTCCTGGGCCTTGTAGCATGGCTAGCGTACCCTCCTTGAGGCTCAATTGGATTTCTACTGCCTTTAACCTTAGTGGATTCAAGAGTGTCAGTCATCTATATTTCATCACCTAATGAGCATATTAATGCTAATGCTAATCAGTGCTAACGCTAATTCGCTAGTTGTTTCCTTCAAGCTAATCCACACATACGTGCTTGCCTAATGTTGAATTTACTCCTTGTGTTAATCACTTGCGCGTCTAGAACCATTCTACTTTTAAAAAATGCTGGATTTAGCCAATGCATTAATAGCAGACCTGTTTTCATACAAGCTAAATGACCCCTGCACAAGAGCAACTGCTAAATGCCTAACATACAAAATGGAATGAGGCATTTAGATTATTTCAGTTAAAGTCACTTTTCTTTCAAGTTGTTGTCAATCTGTTGTTTCAGACAATATTGTTTTGCCTTTGTAAGTTCAGTTAAACTACATTTGGGTTTTCCCAGGCCGAGTAAATAGTAATGTCTCCCCTGGTAAATTCTTCTGTGAGCGAAGAGGTGCAAAATGTTTACACCTGGGCAGCTGGTGGGGGGGTGCCAGAGAGGTCAGAGTAGGGGCTCAGGGAGGAGGTGGTTAGAAGGGGTTTGGATGTGGTGTGTGAACGGTTGTGTTGGCCTCTTCCAGGGCAGAGGTGTGAAAACCCCTTAGACTAAATGATGGTGAATAAACTTCTAAAAGTGTGAGAAATGCTGGTCTGTCTTGATGGGAGTTGCAGACTCTTCTGTTGAAAAACCTTATCCTGTCTTCTGAGAGACTTGTTGTGTGTGGTGGTACGGAGTGCCCAATTGAATGGTGATGCTAATTTTGCTGTGATAATGGTGCTTATTTTCTGTAAGTGCAAGGAATAATGAATTAAAATACTTAACTTGTGTTTCCCTGTCCTATTTATATAGCTAAGCAATTCACATTTTACCTTCTCTTCCTTATTCATGATTAAGTTATGTTGCTTAAAGTAGCTGTGATACACCACAGACACCAGTTGGTTTGACATATTTTGCTCTTTTCAAAACAATCTAGTGTCTCCCAGTTTCCCTTCGCCTGTTCTTTCTCATAGGACTCCAAGCTAATGTGTCTTTAATGGATTGATAATTAGCATTTATCACGGTCTCCTTTTATAGGTTACTAAGAGCAAACAATCCAGGATGTAGAATGAAGTCATTGCCCCCATCATGTGATCAATATCAGAACAGAATGTGTGCAAGTCAAACAATCTCAACCTCCTCTCCCTTTATTTGACATTAGATAACCACTACAAATGTTGGCCTCCCTGAAAGATCACAATGCACACCCATATAGGAAACAGAATTAGATATTTCAAATGTTAAAAATGGCGTGTCTTTGTAGTGAACAAGGATAGTTCCTCTGCTGTAAGGTAAAGTGCTTTGAGACCCAGTGAAATGTGTTACATCTTTGCAATCAATTACTATTTTTCTCGTCATTCATAAAACTAGATTGACATGGTTCTCTGAAATGGTCTTGAATGAAGAAGACCTAAATTAGCTATAGGACAGGGTAGTGTTTTGGAGCGAGAATTCTCCACCTGAATCATCATCCATTTACAGGAGTTCAAAGGTAACACTTCCTCACCTTTGGCCTTTAATTAGTGCAGAAGCTTCAGAAGCCGTGGTTACACCTTACGTTAACATGTGGTTGTCGTCATCCGATCAGTATGTGATCGAGATTTGTTGCGTCTACACATGGTAACAAAATGTGTCTCTTATCCGCCCACTGCGTCTGCATTGTGACCAGAATCCCCGGTCCCTCCCTGTATGCAAATGATCCAACCTGCTTTATGACACAAGCTGTCTAAGTCGACAGACAACAGCACACTTTCATAGTCAATAGTTGTATGCTCTCATCATTACAGCCTAATTTTGTTATGGAATTATTTCAAACTGGGCATAATACTGTCCCGATAACCTCAACCTGTCCACATGAGTATTCCCGAGAACCTCTCCCAAAACCACACAAACGAGCTGAGCATCTGGATGTGTGTACACAATACAATTAATGCACAGAATAAGTACAAATGACACGTAGGTCCTAATGCACAGAGTAGAAACAGAAACAGGTTAAGTTACAGAGTAGAAACAGGTTAAGTTACAGAGTAGAAACAGGTTAAGTTACAGAGTAGAAACAGGTTAAGTTACAGAGTAGGCTACAGATTATTGTTCTTAGTCACAACTGAAGCTGGTGTTTTAAGGGGAATAAAACGCACACCGTAACCCATCCATAACCTTGAGGAGAAGGACGTCTCACTGGACTGCAGGTGTGGCATTCAAAGAACAAGAAGAAACGAAAGAGAAAGAAAGAAAGGGAGAGCAGTGTTGGTCGAGGAAGAAGAGGGGAGAGGCAGGATAGAGAGAATAATGTGGAGGGAAAGGGCAAGAGAGGGTGAAAGGGGATTGCCGGAAAGAGGTAGTGTGTGTGTGTGTGTGTGTGTGTGTGTGTGTGTATTCACTCATGTGTTCAGTCAGTGATGAAGTGTAAAGGAGGACACAACTCTCAGGGGCAGGCAGTGTGACTCATCTACTCTTTGCAGAGAGCCAGGGTGAAAAAGAGCAGAAGGGTAGAGCAATTGTATAGGGGAGAGAGGGGGAGGACAGGAGGAGTGAACTGTGTACAACCCAACTGTAGCCAACAATACTAGTCAGTATGGATTGCAGGCCCAGTTTAAAGGTCTCCCGTTGGAGAAATGAGTCAGTACCTAACCACAGTTGCCCATTCCATAGAGCACAAGATGTCACGATCCCTCTTGATCTTTTGTGTGTTAGTTTTGCCTACTGCACTCCTAACTCTAACTCTGTCTGTTAGATATTTAACAAAGAACATTACGCACAAAGAACATTATGCACATCTGCAACATATACTTCCGAGTGTGTTTATTCTAACAAGGGTTAGAATATTGTTTAGAATAAAGACCATTTGGTGTATATTCCGCAGTATGCAGTCGTCTTATTTTGCTGAGGGATTCTTCTCTTACAATGAATGCATTTTTGATTCATACAACTTGACGCAGTCAGTGTGTGTGCGGAATGAGGCAGGACTTTGCTTCTTGCTTCACCCTAGCTGTGGGCTTAAATGCCTTTCTCAAGGGCACAGTGGCACAGCAGTGGATTGTACCTGAAATCATAAACCAGCAGCCCTCTAGTGAAAGCTTGTTTATTATTCGTATCACAAAATATACGTGGAGTATGCCAGCACAACAAAATGCTTACTTGCAGGATCACCTCTGGACACTGCAACAGCAATAGAAAAGTCATTAAAGATGCAGTCGGGGATCTTAAGCACAACAAATTAGTTACTTGTACTAATTGGATTCGTAACATGTAATACAAATTGCACCCTCCCCCCCTCAAAAAAAGACGTAACTTATACAAATTGGATGATGTAGTACACACAAAACGAGGAGTAAACACAAACTCTCAAATCAAACTGTATTAGTCACATGCACCGAATACAACAAGTGTAGACTTTACCGTGAAATGCTTACTTACAAGCCCTTAAACAGCAATGCAGTTCAAGAAGAGTTAAGAAAATATTTAACAAGTAGACTAAAATAAAAAGTAACACAATAAGAATAATAATAACGAGGCTTTATACAGGGGGCCCCGGTATCGAGTCAGTGTGCGGGGGTACAGGTTAGTTTAGGTAATTTGTACATGAAGGTGGGGGTATCTATGCATAGATAATAAACAGTGAGCAGCAGCAGTGTATAAAAGGAAGGGTGGGTCAATGTAAATTGTCCGGTGGTGATTTTATTAATTGTTCAGCAGTCTTATGGCTTGGGGGTAGAAGTTGTTGAGGAGCCTTTTGGTCCTATACTTGGTGCTCCGGTACCGCTTGCCGTGCGGTAGCAGAGAAAACAGTCTACAACTGGGTGACTAAAATGTCTCTGACAATTCTATGGGCTTTCCTCTGACACCCTCTATTGTATAGGTTCTGGATGGCCGGAAGCTTGGCCCCAGTGATGTACTGGGCCGTTTGCACTACCCTCTCTCTGTAGCACATTGCGGTCAGATGCCGAGCAGTTACCATACCAGGCGGTGATGCAAACGGTCGGGATGCTCTCGATGGTGCAACTGTAGAACCCTTTGAGGATCTGGGGACCCATGCCAAATATTTTCAGTCTCCTGAGGGGGAAAAGGTTTTGTCGTGCCCTCTTCACGACTGTCTTGGTATGTTTGGACCATGATAGTTCGTTGGTGATGTAGACACCAAGGAACTTGAAACTCTCGAACCGCCCCACTACAGACTCGTCGATGTTAATCGAGGCCTGTTCGGCCCACCTTTTCCTGTAGTCCACGATCAGCTCCTTTGTCTTGCTCACATTGAGGGAGAGGTTGTTGTCCTGGCACCACACTGCCAGTTCTCTGACCTCCCTATAGGCCATCTCATCGTTGTCGGTGATCAGGCACTGTGGTGCTGTCAGCAAACTTAATGATGGTGTTGGAGTCGTGTTTGGCCACGCAGTCGTGGGTGAACAGGGAATACAGGAGGGGCCTAAGTACACACCCCTGAGGGGCCCCAGTGTTAAGGATCAGCGTGGAAGACGTGTTGTTGCCTACTCTTACCACCTGGGGGCGGAGTTTCAGGAAGTCCATGATGCAGTTGCAGAGGGAGGTGTTTAGTCCATAGTGGGCACATGGTGTTGAACGCTGAGCTGTAGTCAATGAACAGCATTCTCACATAGGTGTTTCTTTAGTCCAGGTGAGAAAGGGCAGTGTGGAGTGTGATTTGAGATCGCATCATCTGTAGATTTGATGGGGCAGGTGTGGATCTGTTGGAGTGGGTCTAGGGTGTCCGGGAGGATGCTGTTGGTATGAGCCATGACCAGCCTTTCAAAGTACTTCATGGCTACCGACGTGAATGCCACAGGTCGGTAGTCATTTAGGCAGGTTAACTTTGCCTTCTTGGGCACAAGAACCATGGTGGTCTGCTTGAAACATGTAGGTATTATAGACTCGGTCAGGGAGAGGTTGAAAATGTCAGTGAAGACACTTGACAGTTGGTCCGCGCATGCTTTAGAGTACACGTCCTGGTGGCCCAGCGGCTTTGTGAATGTTGACCTGTTTATAGGTTTTGTTGACATTGACTACCGAGAGGATTATCACACAGTCATCCAGAACAGCTGATGCTCTCGTGCATGTACGTACAGTCACTGTGGGGACGACGTTGTCGATGCACGTCGATGAGGTGGTGTACACCTCAATGCCATTGGAGGAATCCCTGAACATATTCCAGTCTGTGCTAGCAAAACAGTCCTGTAGTGTACCATCCACATCTAACCACTTCCGTATTGAGCGAGTCACTGGTACTTCCTGCTTTTGTTTTCGCTTGTAAGCAGGAATCAGGAGGATAGAATTATGGTCAGATTTGCCAAATGGAGAGCGGAGGAGAGCTTTGTATACATCTCTCTGGTGAGTAAAGGTGGTCTAGAGTTTTTTCCCCCCTCTGGTTGCATATGTGACATGCTGGTAAAAATGTGGTAAAACTGATTTAAGTTTGCCTGCATTAAAGTCCCCGGCCACTAGAAGCGCCGCTTCTGGTTTGAGCATTTTCTTCTTTGGTTATGGCCTTATAGAGTTGGTTGAGAGCGGTCTTAGTGCCAGCTTCGTTCTGTGGTGGTAAATAGACGGCTATGAATAACATAGATGAGAACTCTCTTGGTAGATAGTGTGGTTTTCAGCTTATCATAAGGTACTCTACCTCAGGCGAGCAATACCTCGAGACTTCTTCAATATTAGACCTCGCGCACCAGCTGTTATTGACAAAAAGACACCCCCACCCCTCGTCTTACCAGAGGTAGCGTCTCTGTTCTGCCGGTGCATGGAAAATCCCGCTAGCTCTATATTGTCTGTATCGTCGTTCAGCCATATCTCTGTGAAACATAAGATGTTACAGTTTTTGATGTCCCGTTGGTAGGATAATCTTAATCGTAGGTCATCAATTTTATTTTCCAATGATTGAACAGTTGCAAGAAGAACGGATGGCAGTAGGAGTTTACTCGCTCGCCTGTGGATTCTCAGAAGGCTGCCCGATCTGCGGCCCCTTTTCCTGCGTCTTTTCTTCACGCAAAAGGCGTGGATCTGGGCCTGTTCCAGTGAAAGCAGGATATCCTTCTCATCGGAATCGTTAAAGGAAAACATTTCTTCCAGTCCGCGGTGAGTAATTACTGTTCTGATGTCCATAAGTTCTTTCCGGTCATAAGAGACAGTAACAGCAACATTATGTACACAATACGTTAAAAAATAAGTTACAAAACCAACAAAATAGCACAATTGGTTGGGAGAATGTAAAACGTCAGCCATGTTCTTCGGCGCCATCTTGTAAAATGGTGCGCACCCCTTTCAAAACTACTGGCTGAAATTATAAAAAAGTTATAGAGCTTCACTTTAAGTGAATAAAAGAGTAAAAAACAATAAAAGCTCAATGGGAAAAAAAGAGGATACAAATGTAGCAAAAATATAATAGAAGAAGACACAAAAGAATTGAAGTAGGATATGGGTATTTTGCAATAGATTGTGCAATAATAGTCCAGTTGCAGAAGTCATGGAGTGTGTGTGTAAATAGGATGATTTGTAATGTCCGGGGCTTGAACCAGTAACCTTCTGGCTACTGGTCCACCTAACCTATAACCTCTAGCCTCCTGGCCGTTGGCCGACTCGTAAAACGAGCCTGCTCTAGTCCTTTTCTAACGCTAACTGCTACTCCAGTGATAGCATCTCTAATGAGATTATTATCACACAACAGAAGTCCCTTGCTCTGTTTTCGCACCTGTCTAGCATCATCTCGTGGTCGTTCTTATAGTGGTTTGGGGGGGGGGTTCCAGTAAATGGCATTGGGACTTTAAGTAACTCTCCCTTTTTGACTCAAACCGTGGAGCTAAACATCTGTCCAGATCTACCCGCCCTTCTTTTAAATATAAACACCTTGCACCTTGAGGCTGAGGGGATTTCCATGGTCTGTATGCTGGAAATCACACTGTCTTGGTCTGACAGAATCAGAAAGTGGATAGAAGGTAATTTTTTTTTCTATGTGTGCAATGAATCAATGAGCGCTTCATTGCAATCAAAAAGTCTTTTGGAAATGTAAGGGCTATGTTAAATTAACAATTTATAGTAAATTAACAATCTCATCTCAAAATATACAATTCAACTCAACTCAAAGTGTGCAGAGAAAGTGTAGAGTCTTCAGACCATGGTGCAAATGGCAAGTGAGCCAGGGGGGCTCAGCTCCCCTGAATGAGACATCAGCTCCCCTAAATGCAACATAATTCAAACTTTTGGAGGGTCTCCTAAATAATGCCAATTTCAACTATTCTCCTATTTGTTTAAAATGCAGTGGTAAATACGTTTTACAGTAGTAGTAAATATGAGTAGTAGTAAATATCACAGCACTTTGTGACATCGGCTGATGTAAGAAGGGCTTTATAAATACATTTGATTGATTTGATTGATTTAGTGGTCTCCAAGTACCTCTTGAAGAATATTGTTGTTTAAGGGTTACTTCCAATTTGGCTCAGTCTCGATCTCCCTCGCACTCTCTCTTGCTCCCTTCCCGCCAGTTCAGAGCGGCAGAAAAGACACACACTCTTCAACCTTTTCCCTCCACAGCCCTCCTTCTCTTTCTGTTTCCCTCCCTCTCTCTCTCTCTCTCTCTCTCTCTCCCCATCTCCCAATCTTAAGTGCTCAACTTCTATTACTAGCCCATGTCAATACACTCCCCCTCCCTCAGATCATTACAAGTCAATATCACTGCCTCAGTGCCTCCTCTCAAGCCTGAAGACACACTCAAATGTACACTGTGTCTGTTCGATTGCTGTTGAATCACTCCGTGCCCACAATACGGGGGTATAACAGATCCTGAGCTACAATACAGTTGTAATATCGGTGATTCAGGGCCACAATTTTGCCGATAGGAATTTACTCACAGCCGCTGACGTCTTTTCAGACTCGAGTGCACAGTGACTCAACTAAGAGAAAGCCGTAAAGGTCCCAGCTGACCAAGAGGGAGCCATAGTATTACTGTGTTGTAGCTCACCGTTTCTTCTACGTATTATCTGGTATCTGTTTCAGATGGCACGTTTTCATGTTGGGGTCATTCTTTCATCATAAATGCGAGTTACAATGACATTATTATCAGTACTGTATTTCCCCAAGGTAATACAGTACTGATGGTGGCTGGCACGTGAGCTGGATGGTGTATGTGTGTGTGTGTGTGTGTGTGTGTGTGTGTGTGTGTGTGTGTGTGTGTGTGTGTGTGTGTGTGTGTGTGTGTGTGTGTGTGTGTGTGTGTGTGTGTGTGTGTGTGTGTGTGTGTGTGTGTGTGTGTGTGTGTGGGTGTGTGTGGGTGTGTGTGGGTGTGTGTGTGTACATGCGTGCCTGTGTGTTCATTAAAGTTGTGTGTGTGTGTCTATACATGAGGTTGCAGATAACGCTTCTGTCCAGCATTGATGACATCAGAGAGGGACTTTGGGTCGGAGCTGCTGGCGTCATCATCCGCTCACTGTCATACTCAGACAAGAGGAGGTGGGTGTTTGTGTGGATGAGAGAGAGAGAGAGAGAGAGAGTCACACCTGGGGCAGAGAGAGATACAGATTGAGTAAGATGGTGAGGGAGATGCAGAAAGCAGGGGAGAGGGGAAAAAATTAGAGAATGGTAGAAAAATTGTGCAAGAGAGTCAAGATGCCAAGTACCTCCAGGTCATGCATGACTCTTACTCCTACAGTCAGTTCAAATGACCATTGACTTCTGTGACCTGCTGGGCCCCTGGGGGTAAGGCTGATCTGTGGTCAGTTTGGATGAGCAGCCAGTGTTAACCTATAAGTCAACCGGTTCATATGAACCTGGAAAAGGAATGGATATGAATGGGAGACATGGCCGCAATTTGAATTCAGTTAGTGGCTTTAATCACCCCATCACTATACCAGAGAGAGAGTGTTCTGGGCAGCTGAGAGTTGTTACTCTGGCAACAAACCTCTGCCTATCCAATGCATTTTAAGAATTGCATAATATGTGTGTGTGTGTGTCTGTGTGTAGAAGTGAGTTTTCATCATATCACACGTGAAAGACCACATACACACCAGCCCCGAGCCTGCCTCAGTTGGGCTTTCCCTCTCTCTCTCTACCGGTGCTTGTTGTTCTAAGGCAAGAGCCGCTGTATGCTGAGACGTTTTCTTCCTCCCTTATCGCTCATGTTGCATTCCTATTTCCACACTGGCATTCGGCTGACATTGTCATATATATATATATATATATATATATATATATATATATATATATATATATATATATATATATATATATATATATATATATATATATATATACAGTATGCGTTGCACAGGCTGTGTTTACCTGTAAACCTCTGGCCTGGTGGAAGGTGACACGTCGGAGAGCCAGAGAGCACGCGGGACAGCATGTTGAGCAACGACAGAGAGAGGCATGATCAGAGTGAGTGTCTTTTGGCTCGCCCCCCCCCCCCCCCCCCCCCCGATTTAAGTCAGCCACTGAGGAGATGAAGACAGCTGAGACTTGTTTGTTTTAGTCATTGGTTTGGACCGTGCACAACCTGTACGCTGTACAATAATTAGCTGTCAAGCTAATTAGCATATGTGATCCCTGGGTATACATTGGATTTGGACTGATTGATTGCTAATGTGTCGCTAAATGATTAGCATGCTCTCTTTGGGTGCAGGGTTGCAAGTGCAAATTGTAAGGACAAAACACCATTTTTTTCAGTTGACCTCTGCTGCTGTTAATACATGAATCAAATGTTTCTACCACATTTCTGTTGTAGTGCAGGTGTCACTTGTGCAGCAGTAATTGTACGCAGTAGAAGCTACAAAGATGGTTCATTGCTTTATTTCAGCACTATACTGAGTGAAGTACTGCGCCTGTAAGCAGGACGGTGTTAGCAGATGGCTGAGAACACAAGCAGAATCACACAATGATTTCAACAGTGATAATACAATGGTATTAGGCATAGCCTGTGTTGTGTGTGCCTGTGTGTCATCCTCACACCCCAGCACGCCTGTGTACGTCAAAGAGAACAATTAGCGGGGGTGGGGGTGTGAAGGGGGGTGTCTATAATCTCAAAAGTTATACGGCCCCCAGAGGGCACTTTGCGCGTGGGAGAAGGAGAGAGAGTGAGAGAGTATGGGTGTGTGTGTGGTGTGTGTGTGTGTGGTTGACTACAGCTGCACCGTAGAGGAAGATTCTAGCGCGGTCTGTGAGTGACGCTGTGAGTGGGCTTTGCCTGCGGCTCATCTCTGAATATGATCTCAAATGTGATGATATTTTACCCGGACAGCAAAGAGAGAGGGATTCCATGAGGTTTTCTATTGTGACTCAACTTGAGGTCGACCAATGTGGATTATTTACTGTGAGAAAAGGTTACCTTTTGAAGGTCAATGTTGTTCTTTCTGTCTGGTTTACTTACAATGATGCTGGCAAAGCAACCCCCACACACCATGCCTGAACATGCATACACCTGCAAACATAGCAGAACAGATACTACCTTGCAAAACCGTATTGACAAGTGCCCTAATAATTTAATAATGAACGAGTAAGAAAGAAGCATTGTTGAATAGAAATGAAATGGTGTCAAATATAGTTTTGTTGATTTAATCCATTCAAATGTAGGCCTACATTCTCACATCACGATACGAGTGCTCTGTCTGACTCAGAAACGCAGCCAACAAGCCAGCAGCCAGTCGGTTGAACTGGGCCTGAGGTCTTATCTTATCAGCTTGTTGACTTTTACAAACACAAGCCTCCCTTCTGAGGAAAAAACTGTGGCATACACAATCCTGATTCCTGACATCTTTACTGTGACATTCAGCAGCACGGACATTTCCTATTTTCCTTAGCAACCTATCACGTCCACATCGGCAATGCCCATTTGAAGGACAGGATATGCTCCATTCACTTCAACTGTGTAATTCAGGGAATGAATGAATGGGAAATTGAATGTACCTCTTTCAAAAACATAGTTAACCCTTCTGCAAAATACAGATAATGAACCCCAATTCATGTTGTATTCAGTCTAAATACATTTCCTGAATTGTTGCGTCTAGAACTATGTCTAAGCCTGGATAAAGACTTGAGTCTGAATGAATGGCAGCCAGTGCTGTAGCCCTTGTGATAAGACTAAGACCGTAGACAAGGAAGAGATACTGAACTGGTAGTGTCCCATTTTATTGTCAGTAGACCCTGGGCCATCTAGTACTGTACTGTATGTCCGTCTCAAGGTTTGCTGCATGGAGTCAGTGCTGGAGCAGGGTGCAGGCGGGGTGGCTGGGTGCCCAGCCGTGGTGCGTCGACTCTGGGATTGGAGACGTCAGTGGCTGCCTTGACTGGTCTGTGTCATCTCTGCATGCACAAGGCGTCTATAGAGCACAGCCCAGCCACGCTGGCCCCCTGCTATGTTCCAGCCAAACCACGGACAGGCCAAGCCAGGCATACAGTGCGTGTCTGGCTCCGTATACATATTTGCGTGTGTGTGTACACGTGCACACAGACACGCACATACAGTAGGCACTCGCATACACAGACAGACTGCCAGACAGACAGGCGCGCGCACGCACACACACGTCATCGTGTGAGCATTGCAATTATTGCGGACATTGTACGCCATGGCAGTACTGTTGAGATTGCAACACAGTGCTTAGTGTCATTATTGGAAATGCACTAATTAACCTGATTGCCCAAACGGTTGTCCAAGGTTGAGGGAAACACCACACCAGGCTCGCCTAATTTCCCCACTGTCTTGTTCTTGCAATTGACTTTAGCGCAATGTTTTTTATTGGCAGTCGTAAGCTATGTGTGGTGTTCAGATGCAGTTATTTGCTGTGTGTGTGTGTTGGCCCATGTTTGTCAGTGACCGCATCAGAATACTGGAAACCACGTGGCTCCACACAAGCAGGACTTCCCACTTCCTGGTCTAATTTCCTCCTCTCTCCTTATATGGTTGCACCGGTCTCTGGGTTACACACTTCTACTGACAGTGTCGCAGCAGAGTGGAGGGAATGTGGTTTGTCATTCTCTCTCTCTCTCTCTCTCTCGCTCTCGCGCACACACACACACACACACACACACACACACACACACACACACACACACACACACACACACACACACACACACACACACACACACACACACACACACACACACACACACACACACACACACACACACACACACACACACACGGTTATCACAGCCAGCCTCTCTGCAGCTGTAGGCACTACTTGGCAGAGCTATCGCTGTGTAGCCTTCTGCCCCCCTCGCCAACACCCACGCCCACCCATGTGTCGCCAGCTAATTGTCCTTGGTTCCTAAAAAGGTCCTGGTAGGTTTTAAAGGTTAGGAATTAGGGTCACCGTAACTTGTTTGTTCTGTTTTCTGGGTGTTTTATCTAATATATTATTCTGTGAACAATGAATTGAATGATTCGGTTTAAAACAAGCAATTGACTTGCATGGAAAAATATCTAGTTTGTGCCACATTTTAAATGACTACTGAACAGAATCACAGTTGTGAGCTGTTTCTATATGCAGTCGTTAGTGTTTTGTCTGGCTGAGTCCCAAATGGCACCCTAGTCCCTATATGAGCCCTGGTCAAAACTAGTGCACTATAAAGGGTTGTGATGCGTTCTCTGTCTTACTGGTAGCAGTGTGCCTGCGCCTGCGGTGCAATTACGATTGCATGCACAATCCTATTTGCACATTTATTTATAAAACATTTTTTGCAAGGCTTGTGTTACAGCTGTATAACACACAGCGAGTATTGAGCCACTGTTTTGACACGAAAAGGTGTTTGCACATTGTTTGACCATCAGGAGCAATACAAGTGTGTGTTGTGCAAGCACCTCCCTCTTGTTCTGTTACGAGTGCAGCTTGTTTGAATAGACCATGCGTCGTGGTGGTTCTGCCGGGAGCTTGCTCATTAAATCTCTGTGGCAAAATCCCCAACCCTGCTCCACATCACCACTGTGCTTAACAATCATCCTTCCTCCTTCTTTCTCCCCTCATTTCCCCCTCCTCCTCCTCCATGTGTGGGCGAGAGCGGTTGCCAGTGTTAACCAGTAAGCGGATGCTTCCGATAGGTTCTGTGCTTTGTTTCCGCTGCTGTGGAGGACGGAAGGGACTCAGTGAGTCTACCACAATCTCCACTCCAGTCCCCTCCTTGACATTTTCACTGCCATTATATGTCTCTAGTCCACAGTCGGTCATGCAAGGTTTGAAGAGCCAATTTGCTAATGAAGTTCTTATGTCACCCAAGTAATGTACAGCCGACGCACACGGACAGTAACTAGAATGCATCCAATATCCGATGAGAACAACGTACTGTATGTTATTCTCCTAATCAATGGGAATAGCAAACATTGGAAACAGACCAACATTTTTGGGGAGGTTTTCAATGCAACTATGTGATTAGACATTCTCAGGTTTTGAAAATGATTTCACATGATATGCCAAATAACCGACAGTACATCATGCTATTTCAAGTTAACCCTTAGTGTTGCAAAGCTACCAATAATTGACCAAAATGATCATAATCTTCAGTAATTTTGGTAATTAATACTTTAATAACTTTTATAAAATGTATTCATATATAGTGTATTTTTACAATATCTGTGTCCATGATGTCCAACAGTTTCTAGTAGATAGACCATACAGTTCAAGAGAAAATAGCGTAATTCATGAAAAAAGCATGTAATCAACAATGCCGATATTTTTGAATTACCTCCGGAACTTGTCCAACTATTTACTTTTTTCACAACTGCCACCAGTTTGACCGGGGGCCAGAGATAATTACAGACACCTGTGATAATCTGAAGTACCCTAAAAAGGCCACTAGGTGTCTTGTGAGAGATTACATAAAATCCTTGAAAGATACCAAAATGATGGTAGTTTACTGGTAAAATTAGAACGGTTCCAGTAATATACCCTCACTTTGCAACCCTAAGCGCAATATCACGTTGTTAAAAAAAATACTACAATTGGGCATGCCTGTAAATTGGGCAATTGAAGGCATCTAGGGCCTATGTTACTTTGCGTTTGATGCCAACTGTACCAAAGCGATTTGGAGTTGTTAAACGGGAGTGACGAGTGTGTTGATATAACAGTATAATTATCAAAATTACGCTTTTAACAACCATCAGAATTGCTTTTAGAAAAAGGGTTATCCATGCCAATATATTAGCCAAGAATTAAGAGTAGGCAAAGTGATCGTGTCAGGCTAAAATGATATCAAACATTTTATCATTGCAACATTTGAACCGTGCACAGCTGGCGATGCCTCATTGCAATTGTTTAGTCCCCATAATTTGCAACATTGCCAATAGGAGCCATCTCCATAACTTGCGGTACCTCAAACTGTCGTGATTACCAGCTGAGAAACTTTTATGAGTGGATTTTACTCATGGTTCAGACTGTGTTGTTGTCTTAAAACAGGTTTTAACAGGATTCTTAGTACCTTTTTGAAGATGCTTTGTGAATACGGGCCGTGAGATGTTTCCCAACACATAAGCTTACTTGTGTAACCCCGGATCTCTGATATTATGAGTGAGATATCTCACAAGTGGGATTTACCAGAATCTCTATGTAGCTCGAAGAACCAATTATACAAGTCTGTTGGAGACAGACAGGTCGAGTGGCAAATGAGGAAGCCTCATACTAAACAGCCACTTTCATTCTTGAGCATGCTGAACTTCCTCACACTCTTGCGAGCATTTTTTACATTTTTAGTAGCTGAAAAACCTGCGCTTGGGCATAAACTGGATGGCACACCTGTGAACAGTTTAACAGGAAACAGATCAAGTCAGGCTGAGGAGAGCTACAGGTAACTGCCAAAATAATGGAAACTCTTGAGTAAATGAGGGATAGTTTATTGAAAGCAGGTGCTTCAACACAGGTGTGGTTTCCGAGTTATTTAAAGCAATTAACATCCCATCATGCTTAGGGTCATGTATAAAAATGCTGGGCAGACCATTATTTTGGCTATGACATGGCTAAGCCCCCATAGGATGACAATGCTCACATCCACAGGGCACGGGTGATCAAGGAATGGTTTCATGAGCATGAACACGATGTAAACCATATGCAATGACTGTCTTAGTCACCAGATCTCAACCAGATTTAACACCTATGATTCTGGAGTGGCACCTTTTCCACAACCATCAACATTCTTGCTCGTTGTGGCCCAACTCCCTATTAATTAAGACACTTTATGTTGGTGTTTCCTTTATTTTGGCAGTTACATGTAGGTTGTATAGAAAGTCTTTGGAGGTGTTTATTGAACAACAGTGAAACACAGTTCTTCCTTTTTTCATTTCCGGACAGGTATTTTCCATTTGGGATCATATTCCTCGTAGCTGGAAAAATCCTGGACATGCAGGACCCATCTACTCTTGGGAAGAAGCTGGGCTGGTACACCATCACTGTTCTGGTCGGGCTTTTTGTCCACGGCCTCATCCTCCTCCCCTTCTTTTACCTCTTCCTGACTCAGAAGAACGAGAATGATCAGAGGGCGGGCAATTGGCTCTTTAGTATGAGGGGAGGGGCTCCTTCATTCGCCACTGTCTCCGACAGACATGTATGGTTGGTTCTTCGAGCTAATTCTGGTGAATCCCACTTGTGAGATATTGAAACAAATAATTACAAGAGAACCATTGTTACTAAAGCTGCACTTCGTGGGGGGTGGGGGGGTACAACGCAATATTAGGAAGGTGTTCTTAATGTTTTGTACAATCAGTGTATAATATTCAGGTAAGATGTGACTGGAGTAAGCTGATCCGAGAGCAGCGCTGCATTTCTTTCGATCCTATCAGTAGCCTATCGACACATTCTCCAATGAAGCTCTTAGAGAAAGTTCTTTCTGTGTGGAGTTTTGGGAAACGCGTGTTACATCTTCGGCTGTTGTGGGAACGATGCATTGTTAAAACACTCGTCAGCCTAAATTCCACCGCTATCCGGAAACCGGGCCCACGTCATTATTTCCCTCAGAGTCCCATGTCGACCGATGACTCAGGAAACAGGTTCATAGACAGACGGCCATTGTATCTTCTCTGCTCAAGAACTGCAAAGATGGAGACACAAAAAAGAATAGAAAGAAAGAGAGAAAAGAAAGAAAGAAAGCTGTTGAGTGGAGAGAAAATGTCTGGTAGAGGAAGTGTACCATCGCTGGTAAAGGGCAGGAGAGGAACAGAGGCCAAACGGTCTCCTTTTCCCACAGTGTCAGCATGAGGGAATACGGTATTCCCATCTTTGTGCAAGAGAATACCATGCAGGCTTATCCTATCTCATTCAACCAGTGTTCGGTGCTCTGTCAAAATATGCTTTTCTATTTGAATGCTGTGTTTGATCTATGACAGATGCCAGCATTGTATTGCTAAAAATAAGGTGCTAGGTGGTAAATGGATGAACTTACCTTTTTTTTGTTGCATTTGTCTGTCTGTGTTTTTACAGGAGCTGTTTGAGACTCGGAAATCGAAAGGTAGGACGGTGTGAACGTTGTGACCTTTGTCGTCATCTGCATGCGTGCGGCGTGCCTTGCTTTGTGAGTGTGCCTGTGTTAGCCTAGCTTTCCCATATATGTGTGTGTTTGTGCTAATGTCAACCGTGTTACTCTTTATGCAAGTTTCTGCTGAATTGGGAAATGTAGCATCCACCATCCGTAGGTCCATCAAATTGAAGTGAGCAAACAGAGTAATGACCAGCATGCATTGAAAACGCAGTAACACGCAGTAACACTGGTCCATCTGAAGATGCTCTACAAGACTATCAGTAACATTTCAACTAACTATCTACTAACCCTAGCTTTAACCCCAACTCTTATCCTAACCCTAAACTTTACCCTTACCCTAACCTTAATCATTACCCTCAGTAGGGTTTATACCGTACTGCAGAAATAGAACGCAAATCACAGAAAATAGATTTTGTGGTGGCAGCTGCAAAGAAGTACTTGGGGATAGGAGATTTGACATCGGAAGAGTTACAGCGTGTGTTGAGTGGTAGTGTCCCATCAGCTCAGGCTGTTGGCCTGGGGTAGGATCAGACGGGTAGGATCAGATAGGGTTAAAGTTGTATAATAAGGTGATGAGTTTTAATGAGTATAGGGTTAGTTGGTAGAGTGATTAAAGTATACACTACATGGACCACCGAGTGCTGAAGCTTCCATGGCCAAGCAGCCGCACACAAGCCTAAGATCACCATGCGCAATGCCAAACATCGGCTGAAGTGGTGTAAAGCTTGCCGCCATTGGACTATGGAGCAGTGGAAACGTGTTACCTGGAGTGATGAATCACGCTTCACCATCTGGCAGTACGACGGACGAATCTGGGTTTGGCAGATGCTAGGAGGACACTACCTGCCTGTATGCATAGTGCCAACTGTAAAGTTTGGTGGAGGAGGAATAATGGTATGGGGCTGTTTTTCATGGTTTGGGCTAGGCCCCTTAGTTCCAGTGAAGGGAAATCTTAAAGCTACAGCATACAATGACAATCTACATGATTCTGTGCTTCCAACTTTGTGGCAACAGTTTGGGGAGGGCCCATGCTGTTTCAGCATGACAATGCCCCAGTGCACAAAGTGAGGTCCATACAGAAATGGTTTCTCGAGATCGGTGTGGAAGAGCTTGACTAACCTGCACAGAGCCCGGACCTCAACCCCATCGAACACCTTTTGGATGATTTGGAACGCCGACTGCGAGCCAGGCCTAAATGCCCAACTTCAATGCCTGACCTCACTAATGCTCTTGTCGCTGAATGGAAGCAAGTCCCCGCAGCAATGTTCCAACGTCTAGTGGAAAGCCTTCCCAGAAGAGTGGAGGACTAACTCCATATAAATCCCCAGGATTTTGGCATGAGATGTTCGACGAGCAGGTGTCCACATACTTGTGTTCATGTAGTGTATATCTTTAAAAATATATATTTGCCACTCCTCCCCTAATTGGATTAAACTAATGGACAACAATAGTTAGGCTTCTACTTCCAGCTTATACATACTATATACATTTTATGGACAGTATATTTTACCTTAGTTATCTTTTGTCTGTTTTTAGTCCCAGCCTTCAGCTACCCACAACCGCTCCCATCTATCTCATCTATCTCTGAATTTATTTCACTGTGCTGTGATGTTTCACAAAAGTTCTGAACCTTTCTATTCTCATATTTTCTACAGATTGTAAATTAAAGATACACATTTTGGCTAAGAGTATTATTATATTATTGATTGATTCACCCAGCAGTTCTATTTGCAGAGTTAGCTCCAAGTAAATGTTGCAATTTTTCAACCAAAACAAGTGATCTAATGATTGTCTCTTTGCAGCAAAATCTGCAGAGCTGGGACATTTAGAAGAGTTACAGGGTATGTTAAGTGGTGCTGTCACATCCTTTTAGGCTGTTGGCCTGAGGTACACTGTAGGACTAGATCGATTTGAATAGTGGAGTAGGGATGCTTCACCGTAGGGATGGTGGCAGGTTCCCTCCAGGCCAAAGAGTTCAATTTTGGTTTCATCACAGAGAATCTTGTTTCTCATGATCTGAGAGTCTTTAGGTGCCTTTTGGCAAACTCAAGCTCTAGGAAGAGTCTTGGTGGTTCCAAACTTCTTCCATTTAAGAATGATGGCAACCACTGTGTCCTTGGGGACCTTCAATGCTGCAGAAATGTTTTGGTACCCTTCCCCATATCTGTACCTCGAAACAATCCTGTCTCAGAGCTCTACGGACAATTCCTTCGACCTCATGGCTTGGTTTTTGTCAATTGTGGGACCTTATGTAGACAGGTGTGTGCCTTTCCAAATCATGTCCAATCAATTGAATTTACCACAGGTGGACACCAATCAAGTTGTAGAAACATCTCAAGGATGATCAATGGAAACAGGATGCACCTAGCCGGGTCTTCCTTAATTGTCCCCCATAAACATAATGGACATATACCAGGAGCTGTGCCAGGCCCGCCACGTCTGACTCATCCAGCTGTAACGCATAGAATTCCCTGGCTTGTATGCGAAACAGTAATTGTTTCAAAACATCTCCTGCATGTCACTGATGCACCGTGAAACAGCGTTTTTTGATGAAGGCATTGTCTGTATAGTTTTTTGGGTCTTTTGCCCCAGCATTGTCCCAGCCATATCAGCGGCAGCAGAAAGAATTAAGCCCTCCACAATAGTATGGGGCTTGCCTGTTCTAGCTACTCGGTAGCTCACCATATAAGACGCTACTATCCCCTTCTTATTAATGGTATCTGTTGCTTTTATACATGTCTTACTACTCGAAAGTCGTCTCTATTCTCGCTCAAAAAACTCCTGTGGCTTATTTTTCAAATTGGAATGTTTTGTTTCTAAATGTTCATCGAGTTGTGAGACAGTACTTTTGCACATATAACACACTGTGGCTGAGCAAAGGCACTACTCCCAATATAACTGAACCCCAAATCAATGTAGTTATCATTACATTTGCGCCTCTTCGATGGTCCAACGTCCCTGTCTGTGGTTCAGTGCTTTCCCGGGTAAGGGGCCAGTCAGTAGCTCTTCGGCTGCATCAGATTCACAACTGTCACTGTTACGCATACCCCAGTTTGGGAATACTGTACCTGGTTTATAACACACCTGAAACCAATAAAGAAAGTTTCACTCAGATCCTTATGCTGAATGGGGTGTATTGTGCCTAATGCGAGCAAGATTGCCTCCATGTGTGTATGACTGTGTGTGTGTACGAGACCGGCCTGACACTGCTGAAAATGTTTTGGGCTTCCTGCCACACACGCACACAGAAATAAACACACACACACAGATTTCTGCTTCCTCCTGCCTATGTGTGTGTCCACACTCCTCTGCTCTGCTTCCCAGAAAGATGCAACCAGAGAGCAGGAAGCACGTCAGAAGAGTGTGTGTGTGTGTGTGTGTGTGTGTGTGTGTGTGTGTGTGTGTGTGTGTGTGTGTGTGTGTGTGTGTGTGTGTGTGTGTGTGTGTGTGTGTGTGTGTGTGTGTGTGTGTGTGTGTGTGTGTGTGTGTGTGTGTGTGTGTGTGTGTGTGTGTGTGTGTGTGTGTCATGTTGGAGTTTTACTATGAAGGATGGCCTACCCGAGTACCACCTTCACCTTTCAGTTAAATCTGCAATTTGTCACTTTTTGGGCAACCCGTAAATAGAAATGTCAGTTTGGGAATACCTGGCTTAACACACTTGAAACCAATAAAGAATGTTTCACTGAGATCCTAAAGCTGAGTGGGGTGTATTGGGTTGTGGCGCTGCAGGGCAGTGGACCCCTAGGGGCAGGATTAGGTGACCCTGTTATATTGTGTGCAAGTAAAGAGAGCTCTACAGTATTTCGGCCTATGATATTAATTATATGGAGGATGTGCTGTTTATTTGTGTTAATGTATACAGTAGGTGTAGTTTTTTTTGTTTTGTTTTTGATTTACTTAAAAAGGTGAAAGGAATTTGTATTGGGAAGAGAGTTGAGTTATGGACCAGACTGTTGGGGGTCGGGCGTGCAGGCAGCTCAGGCTGAAATTTTATATAGAGGATGTCTTAAGGCCATATGAAAGTCTTTGTACTTCATTTTTTAAAGAGTTTGTTCATTTGTTAGGCTATTGGTTAAAGGTGCAACACAATATTCATTATTAAATGACCTTTGATCTAGTTCAGTTCAATCACTTAAACATATTTAATAATGATCTCTTCCATAGCTTTATGACTGGGCGGTTTTGCATACTTTTTGTTCTAAATAGAGCCAGCTAGAAGGGGCATGGGTCATATTAGATTGTGTAGAAATGCAGGATTTTTACATTTCTATTTATTTAACCTTTATTTAACTAGGCAAGTGAGCTTTAGATGCCCCCAGACCTCACGTAAGGTAATATCCCCCTTCACTTCCAAAACCAAAGTTGTGCCCCTGAGTCAAGGGGTATGAATACTTCCCGGGGTCTAAAAAAACACATTCAACAATCACCTTTACCTGTATGCAAATACACCCACCTCCGCAGGGAGATAATTGTACTCCCTTTCGTTCACCCAAGGCCTGCCATATACAAACCACCCCATTTGCATTTTCAATGCAATTTGTGTGCAAGTATGCATAGTGTCAAAAGGAATTACAGGCATACCATGACACTCCTTTGGATAGTCATTTACGTCCTTTACCTAGGAATTCTTGGCGACATCAAGCTCAAAGAATGATACTTCGGTACCGCATCGTCTTTAGTATGTTCTTTGAAGTTAATAATGGCTGGGAAAAGAATTGGCCCCGGACTCGATACTGAGCCATGGGGTGTACCCACCACACAACACATCCTGTCTCTTATTGTCTTGTCTGAAGTCTTGGCTGTGGGAGAGAAGCTTTCCACAGCTTCCTCGTTCATACTTTTTGGTACAATGCCCAGGGTTGTAGCCCAAAGCTGAGTACACTCTGATCTCTCTTTCTCTTTTTTCCTATCGCCCTCCCTTTCTCCCTGTGCGTGACCTTCCCTTTCTCGGTCTGTCCTGCTGTACCTGTCTCTCTCGCTCCACACCTGGTTCAACAGGTTTCTGCTCCCAAACATATTTCCACTGAGAAGGGCAGGAGTCTTACCTTTCCCTCGCTCCCTCCCTCCGTTCTTCCTTCCATTTCTTTGCCTGCTCTGGCTCTTTGCAAGAGATTTAGGAAGATTCTCTTTACCTCTCTTTTCCCCTGTTACTTCTCTGACGGTATCTTTTGAAGAACTTGTGGTGACTTTGCAAACACACTTTTAGGTGCAATATGGTAATTGCTACATTTTTAAGCATTTTATGCACTTTCATATGGTTTCTGTTTTTGAGCCAGACCGTAATCTGTAAATACTTTGTTCCGTAGTTCATGGTCTGCATTCGCAAGGTCTTCGTCTAGTCCTCGAGCTAACCTCAGTCGTCTTTGATGCTGGTGCGTGTTCAAGGCTATGCACTATTAAGGTTTCTCCTTTGCCTGTCCTTTTATCTCCGTGCCATGGTCTGTGCCCACATGGCTCTGGTGTGGTCTTCTTATTGGGGACTAATTGGCATCTAGACTACTTGACTACTGTAACACCCATTGAGCTTTGATGGAACAAAGAGGGTATCAAAGAGAACGCCACGCAGGCAAATTGTGGTGATGGGTAGTAACTCACACACACACTCACATGCATCCACGCACGCACATTATATCCACATGCACACATGCACGCATGGCCGCACGAACACACACACACACATTTTTTATCCACATGCTCACACACACACACACACACACACACACACACACACACACACACACACACACACACACACACACACACACACACACACACTGGATATAAATTAGGGTGTGCTGTCCAATAGGGAGGATGTGGTTTTTGCAAAGGTGGCAGCACATAAAAGTCAGAAACTCCAACGGAACTGTGAAATGTAGGAAGGAGGGAGGGGGAAGAGGGGCATCGGAGCTGCTTGGCCTGGGGACGCGATGGAGCTGCTTGGCCTGGGGGGACGCGATGGAGCTGCTTGGCCTGGGGGGACGCGATGGAGCTGCTTGGCCTGGGGACGCGATGGAGCTGCTTGGCCTGGGGACGCGATGGAGCTGCTTGGCCTGGGGGGACGGGATGGAGCTGCTTGGCCTGGGGACGCGATGGAGCTGCTTGGCCTGGGGACGCGATGGAGCTGCTTGGCCTGGGGGGGACGCGATGGAGCTGCTTGGCCTGGGGTCGCGATGGAGCTGCTTGGCCTGGGGACGCGATGGAGCTGCTTGGCCTGGGGACGCGATGGAGCTGCTTGGCCTGGGGGGACGCGATGGAGCTGCTTGGCCTGGGGGGACGGGATGGAGCTGCTTGGCCTTGGGGGACGGAATGGAGCTGCTTGGCCTGGGGACGCGATGGAGCTGCTTGGCCTGGGGGGACGGGATGGAGCTGCTTGGCCTTGGGAGGAGGGGAGGATGGAGCCGCATGGCCTGATGGAGCCGCATGGCTTGGGGGGGTGGGATTGAGCCGCATGGCCTGGGGAGGGGGGGGCGGGATGGAGCCGCATGGCCTGGGGTCGGGATGGAGACTGGTAGGGTGAAATGAGCGGAGGAGGTGGGATATAATGTAGAGGCCCTCTCCCACCTCTTTCACCGTGCCTAATGCGAGCCAGATTGCCTCCATGTGTGTATGACTGTGTGTGTGTGTACGAGACCGGCCTGACACTGCTGAACATGTTTTGGGCTTCCTGCCACACACACACACAAAAATAAACACACACACAGATCTCTGCTTACGTGCTTATGTGTGTGTCCACACTCCTCTGTGCTCTGCTTCCCAGAAAGATGCAACCAGAGAGCAGAAAGCACGTCAGAAGAGTGTGTGTGTGTGTGTACAGTCGTGGCCAAAAGTTGAGAATGACACAAATATTAATTTTTACAAATTCTGCTGCCTCAGTTTGTATGATGGCAATTTGCATATACTCCAGAATGTTATGAAGAGTGATCAGATGAATTGCAATTAATTGCAAATTCCCTCTTTGCCATGCAAATTACCTGAAAAAAAAACATTTCCACTGCATTTCAGTCCTGCCACAAAAGGACCAGCTGACATCATGTCAGTGATTCTCTCGTTAACACAGGTGTGAGTGTTGACTAGGACATGGCTGGAGATCACTGTGTCATGCTGATTGAGTTCGAATAACAGACTGGAAGCTTCAAAAGGAGGGTGGTACTTGGAATCATTGTTCTTCCTCTGTCAACCATGGTTACCTGCAAGGAAACACGTGCCGTCATCATTGCTTTGCACAAAAAGGGCTTCACAGGCAAGGATATTGCTGCCAGTAAGATTACACCTAAATCAACCATTTATCGGATCATCAAGAACTTCAAGGAGAGCGGTTCAATTTTTCAATCGCCCAAGAAAGTCCAGCAGGCACCAGGACAGTCTCCTAAAGTTGATTCAGCTGCAGGATCGGGGCGCCACCAGTACAGAGCTTGCTCAGGAATGGCAGCAGGCAGGTGTGAGTGCATCTGCACGCACAGTGAGGCGAAGATTTTTGGAGAATGGCCTGCTGTCAAGAAGGGCAGCAAAGAAGCCACTTCTCTACAGGAAAAATACCAGGGACAGACTGATATTCTGCAAAAGGTACAGGGATTGAACTGCTGAGGACTGGGGTAAAGTCATTTTCTCTGATGAATCCCCTTTCTGATTGTTTGGGGCATCCGGAAAAAAGCTTGTCCGGAGAAGACAAGGTGAGCGCTACCATCAGTCCTGTGTGATGCCAACAGTAAAGCATCCTGAGACCATTCATGTGTGGGGTTGCTTCTCAGCCAAGGGAGTGGGCTCACTCACAATTTTGCCTAAGAACACAGCCATGAATAAAAAAAATGGTACCAACACGTCCTCCGAGAGCAACTTTTCCCAACCATCCAGGAACAGTTTGGTGACAAACAATGCCTTTTCCAGCATGATGGAGCACCTTGCCATAAGGCAAACGTGATAACTAAGTGACTCGGGGAACAAACCATCGATATTTTGGGTCCATGGCCAGGAAACTCCCCAGACCTTAATCCGATTGAGAACTTGTGGTATATTCTCAAGAGGCAAACAAAAACCCACAAATTCTGACAAACTCCAAGCATTGCCGTCAGTCAGGATGTGGCCCAGAAGTTAATTTACAGCATGACAGGGCGGATTGCAGAGGTCTTGAAAAAGAAGGGTCAACACTGCAAATATTGACTCTGCATCAACTTCATGTAATTGTCAATAAAAAGCCTTTGACACTTATGAAATTCTTGTAATTATACTTCAGTATTATATAGTAACATCTGACAGAAATATCTAAAGACACTAAAGCAGCAAACTTTGAAAATTAATATTTGTGTCATTTTTTAAACTTTTGGCCACGACTATATGTGTATTTGTGCTTGTGTTTGGTCATAGCCACCATAGGTAGGTTGATTTGAACATGCTCTCTCGCTGTGCAGGAGCATATGTTTTAATTGAATAGGATCCACTCTATCTGTCATGATAAACCAGTCTTCATCATGTTGGAGTTTAACTATGAAGGATGGCCTACCCGAGTACCACTTTCACCTTTCAGTTAAATCTGCAATTTGTCTCTTTTGGGGCAACCTGACCAAATCTGATTGAAAGCAAGTCTCAGAAGAGTTAGAACAGATTTATATGCACTATTTCTATGCTTCCCGGTCTTAAATGTAATTTTTGCTTCTTTTACTTTCGGTTTCGTTATTGAAAATATATTTCACAGCGGTTTAGATGGTTCAATGACTCTCTACACTATTCCTTTGTCACATAAACTGAAATTAGGTGGAGCGATTTCTGCAAAAGGGCATCTTTAAACTCAATCCAAAAACATAGAAAGCCAATCAGCTTTCACCAACTCAAAACATCTGCAGCCTTGACTGTTGCATTGACCTCTGTAAGTGGGGTATTCCACAAAGGGTGTCAAGTCAGTCATGCAAAACAAGTCTCCCTAATGTTATTATGGGGAAACTCCAGTGCTGGCTATGACGGGAAAACAAATAATCATGTTTCATGAGAGAAAGATTCTCTTTTTCCTGACTGTCGATGTAAAAAAAAAAAAAATGTCTTTCGGGATTCAATTCCAGAGTCTCCCAAAAACAGCCTGCAGGAGTGTGTGTGTTTGTGCTTGCAAAGTGTGTGTGTTGAGCAGGCAGGGTGCCCAGTATCACATGACTGGGAGCTGTGAGAAAGGGAAGATGAGAGAGGGAGTCAGTCAGGGAGAGGCCTGGGAAAGTGGCGGCCCAATACCAAGCCTATTTACACGGGAGTCGCCCCTGTGTTAAATAGCGGAGGTATTATCTCAGGCGTCTGATGGGATGCCTAAGAACCGCTGAGACGCTTCTGGCTGCAACTCATTCTGTGTGTTGTTCGTTGAATAAGTCCCTCTTTGAATTGATGATCTTGTTATTTCACATCATCTAGCCACTGCAGAAAGTATGATTTTGTTGATATCTGTGGTTAGCACATTTTCTCTTGTAGCCTGTGAATGTTTCCAGCGAGTTGAATCGAGTACTAACTTAATGAACAACAAAGACAGAATGCAATATGACATTTTATTAAATGGTTTGGGGAACGGCCTTGTCTCTGAGGGAAATTCCTCGGAGCCAGATGATGTGGTAGCCCTATGCGGGGCTGCTGGCATTGAAACCTCCCGCTGGGGGAAAGGAGTTCCAATGATGGGCCTGAAGGTTATTATAGCTGGTGGTTGTGGGGAGGTGGATGGTTGTCTCAAACTGTTGCTTATGAACAGCAAGTGAGAGAACAAGGCTAAGTCGACATATAAATGCATCCCAAGATGTATGCCCATTGGTTGACGGAGAGAAAGGTGATAATTGTGATAGTGATCCCATAGGTTAAACAGCAAGCGTGAAGAATGTGCACGATTGTGCCGTGCTAATAGGCTATAAGGTAAATAGGTGAATGACATTCAACACATGGCTAACAGGAAAGAGGAGAAGAAACAAGACTCTATGCTGATGATACGTTTGTATCTATTCCCACTATGCCCGTGATATGTGGTTGTCACACCTAGCTATATTTAGTTGAATGAACTAACTGTAAGTTGCTAAATTACTTAAATGTAGAATAAGGTTAAACGACCATTGAGACCAGCCTTCCTGATTGAACTTTAACTACATTTGTTCTTATCTTAGCTTTGTGTCCAAGGACAACCTGACCCTGCCAACTCAGCTTTTAAATGGGGAAGAAACATCTTCTTTCTGAAAAGCACAAAGGATGCTTGAAAAATGTTTACATGGGAAACAGCATGTTAGCTCACGGAGGGAGCACTCACGGTCTATTCTGTATTGAAATATTGACAATTGAGGCCCGATACTAACTTCAGATAGGTGCATGTCTCATAGGGCGGGGTAGGCGTCATTGTAAATAAGAATGTGTTCTTAACTGACTTGCATAGTTAAATAAATGTTAAATAAAATAAATGTACATTATCTTGGGAAAGTATTCAGACCCCTTGACTTTTTCCACATTTTGTTATGTTACAGCCTTACATGCTGACCACACCGGTCACATCGCATGCGCGAGTGTTGCAAAATACATTTCCACATACATGTTATTCAATCATTGCACCTACATTACTCGCGCGCGCCAACGAGCGTCTGCGTTGCTAGGCGCTAAAATAGAAGTTGATTCTATTTGTGATGCAGAACGCGCTGCAAATCCTGCCTCTCCCATCTCCTCATTGATTTTTAGGAACATGTACCCACGTGGGTGATTGAAAGATGAACTGAGGTTAGTTGTGGTAATGCACCTTATTATGAAAGTTAGTTGCCAATCGCCATATAAAGTCCAAAGAAGAAAAATAAGCATGGAAGGAGGAGAGATGACTAGAAACGATTCGGTTGACCGTTTTATGTGTGGATTAATTGTCGGAGTAGAGGACCTTGTGCATTTCAGGTAAAATAACAACATAATGTTTAAATCCCAGGACAAATTAGCTAGCAACAGCAAGCTAGCTAGATAAACAGGACAAATTAGCTGGCAACTGCAAGCTAGCTAGCTAAATTGCCATATGTGTTTAATGCTTTTCGACCTGGCTCCAAATGAATATAATTGGTTCAGAGTTTGTTTTGATATTTCAACCTGCGTGTCGTGAACGCGTTTGGTGTGGGGGGGACAAAATCAATTTGCGCACGATGGCGCACGCTGGGCATGGTGTTATTCTAAAATGTATTAAATACAACAATTTCCTCAGCGATCTACACACAACACCCCATAAGGACAAAGCAAAAACAGTTTTTTCGATAAAAAACAACAACAAATACTATATTTACATAAGTATTCAGACCCTTTGCTGAGATACGAAATTGAGCTCAGCTGCACCCTGTTTCCATTTATCATCCTTGAGATGTTTCTACAACTTGATTGGAGGCCACCTGTGGTAAATTCAATTGATTGGACATGATTTGGAAAGGCTGTCTATATACAGTTGAAGTCGGAAGTTTACATACACTTAGGTTGGAGTCATTAAAACTCGTTTTTCAACCACTCCACAAATTTCTTGTTAACAAACTATATTATTGGCAAGTCGGTTAGGACATCTACTTTATGCATGACACAAGTAATTCTTCCAACAATTGTTTACAGACAGATTATTTCACTTATAATTCACTGTATAACAATTCCAGTGGGTCAGACATTTTACGAAAATTATGTCATGGCTTTCAAAGCTTCTGATAGGCAAATTGACATCATTTGAGTCAATTAGAGGTGTACCTGTGGATGTATTTCAAGACCTACCTTCAAACTCAGTGCCTTCTTTGCTTGACATCATGGGAAAATCAAAAGAAATCAGCCAAGACCTCAGAAAAAAGATTGTAGACCTCCACAAGTTTGGTTCATCCTTAGGAGCAATTTCCAAACGCCTGAAGGTACCACGTTCATCTGTACAAACAATAGTATGCAAGTATAAACAGCATGGGACCACGCAGCCGTCATACCGCTCAGGAAGGAGACGCGTTCTGTCTCCTAGAGATGCTGGAGGAAACAGGTACAAAAGTATCTATATCCACAGTAAAACGAGTCCTATATCGACATAACCTAAAAGGCCGCTCAGCAAGGAAGAAGCCACTGCTCCAAAACCACCATAAAAAAGCCAGACTATGGTTTGCAACTGCACATGGGGACAAAGATCGTACTTTTTGGAGAAATGTCCTCTGGTCTGATGAAACAAAAATAGAACTGTTTGGCCATAATGACCATCATTATGATTGGAGGAAAAATGGGGAGGCTTGCAAGACTAAGAACACCATCCCAACCGTTGTGGGAAGGTGGGAATTGTGGGAAGGTTGTGGAAGGCTACCCGAAACGTTTGACCCAAGTTAAACAATTTTAAGGCAATGCTACCAAATACTAATTGAGTAAATGTAAACTTCTGACCCACTGGTAATGTGATGAAAGAAATAAAAGCTGAAATAAATTATTCTCTCTACTATTATTCTGACATTTCACATTCTTAAAATAAAGTGGTGATCTAACTGACCTAAGACAGGGAATTTTTACTAGGATTGAATGTCAGGAATTGTGAAAAACTGAGTTTAAATGTATTTGGCTAAGGTGTATGTAAACTTCCGACTTCAACTGTAAGGTCCCACAGTTGACAGTGCTTGTCAGAGCAAAAACCAAGCCATGAGGTCGAAGGAATTGTCTGTGAAGCTCCGAGACAGGATTGTGTCGAGGCACAGATCTGGGGAAGGATGCCAAAACGTTTCAAAAGCAGCATTGAAGGTCCGCAAGAACACAGTGGCCTCCATCATTCTTAAATGGAAGAAGTTTAAAACCACCAAGACTCTCCCTAGAGCTGGCCAAACTGAGAAATTGGGCGATAAGGGCCTTGGTCAAGGAGGCGACCAAAAACCTGATAGTCACTCTGACAGAGCTCTAGAGTTCCTCTATGGAGATGGGAGAACCTTCCAGAAGGACAGCCATCTCTGCAGCACTCCACCAGTCAGGCCTTTATGATAAAGAGGCCAGACGGAAGCCACTTGGAGTTTGCCAAAAGGCACCTAAAGAATCTCAGATCATGAGAAAGAAGATTTTCTGGTCTGATGAAACCAAGATTGAACTCTTTGGCCTGAATGCCAAGTGTCACGTCTGGAGGAAACCTGGCACCATCCTTACAGTGAAGCATGGTGGTGGTAGCATCATGCTGTGGGGATGTTTTTCAGCGGCAGGGACTGGGAGACTAGTCAGGGTTGAGGCAAAGATGAACGGAGCAAAGTACAGAGAGATCCTTGATGAAAACCTGCTCCCAAGCGCTCAGGACCTCAGACAGGGGCAAAGGTTCACCTTCCAACAGGACAACGACCCTAAGCACACAGCCAAGACAATGCAGGAGTGGCTACGGGACAAGTCTCTGAATGTCCTTGAGGGGCCCAGCCAAACGTCTCTGGAGAGACCTGAAAATAGCTGTGCAGCGAAGCTCCCCATCCAACCTGACAGAGCTTGAGAGGATCTGCAGAGAAGAATGGGAGAAACTCCTCAAATACAGGTGTGCCAAGCTTGTAGCAGCATACTCAAAAAGACTCAAAGCTGAAATCGCTGCCAAAGGTGCTTCAACAAAGTACTGAGTAAAAGGTGTGAAAACTTATGTAAATGTGATATAAATGTGCAAACATTTCTAAGAACCTGTTTTTACTTTGTCATTATGGGGTATTCTGTGTA